>NC_056735.1:992376458-992561458 GCF_019279795.1 Protopterus annectens | reverse complement strand
CCACACCTCCAGGCTAGTTGCTCAGCATAATGCATCCGAGATTATCCAAGTGCAACTAACTCTGGGCAAGACCACAATCCAAATTGTAGCTTGCTACAGATCCCCCACCATGCCCCAGGATTCCCACTCCTCATTCCTTGATACACTGGAAAATATTAGGGTACAACCTAACACCCTAATAATGGGCAATTTCAACTACCCCATCATTAACTGGGAAAACTACTCATGTACCATCTCTTGTGCTCAACGTTTTCTGGAATTCATAAATTCCAATGCCTTGGATCAACTTGTCCACACCCCCACCAGGGGCAGCAATATCCTAGACCTGGTTATTACCTGCATGGGCAACCGGTGCTCCACACCAGAGGTCAATTACTCATTGGTCAGATCTGACCACAAGCTAATCACCCTAGACATCCACATCCCTCCCCCACCACCCATTAGGGAAACCACAGTAAAAAAAATTCTCCAAAGCCAACTTCACGCTTAAGACAGAAGTGGCAAACGTCACGACACCCATGCTGACGGACAATAGAGGTATGACTGCTGAATCCTACACAAATGCTCTTTATAAGCACTTACACGAGTGCATGAATCGTGCAATCCCTATTAGAACCAAGATGCTATCCTCCAAAAAAAGGAAGCCAATCTGGTGGTCCCCTGCCATAAACAAACTCTACAACAGAAGAAAGAAACTGTTGCAAAAAAGAGTAAAATCCCATGATTAGAGAAACTCCCTGGTCAGCCTCAGTAAGAAGCTGAGATCCCTCATAAAATCCTCCAAAGCTACTTACGAAAACAAAATCGCCACTGACTCCAAAGACATCCACAAAGCATTCTATAGCTATGTCAAGAATCTCAATGGCAACACTCAGATCTGCTATGAGTTACAGCACAATGGCACTAAATATACAGAACCAACTGATATTGCCAACATCCTGGCAGATAGGTTCAGTGCAAACTTTACCCCCCTGTCATTCACTAAAGGGCCCATCTCTATACCAGAAGAATGCAAAGTTCCTGTAATCACAGCTGCACAGGCAAAAAACACACTATCCAAAGCCAAGAACACAGCATCCATGGGACCTGACAACATCCCAGGCTGTGTTCTACATGAACTACAGAACGAACTGGCACCCCACCTAAATACAATGTTCAATCATAGCCTCACCTCAGGCTATGTGCCCACTGAATGGTGCACAGCAACGGTTATCCCATTCCACAAAGGGGGAGCCACCACAGACCCCGGAAACTACAGCCCCATCAGCCTAACGAGCCTGATCTGCAAGGCTATGGAACGTATCATCATGGAACTTATAAACAATGACATTGGCAATCTCCAAACTCAGGACCCCACCCAGTTTGGGTTTGTAAAAAGCAGATCATGTCTCCTAAACCTGATAGTCTTCTTTGAAGCAGTCACCAAAGCCGTAGATGAGGGCAAGGTGGTTCACACAGCCTATCTAGATCTCGCCAAGGCTTTTGACACCATTCCCCACTCTGGAATTATAGATAAACTCACTAAACTAGGTATAAATCCCTATGTCACAAGAGGGGTTGCCAACTGGCTCACTGACAGAACCCACACTGTGAAAGTAGCAGACTCCAAATCCAACTTCAGACCAGTGACAAGTGGAGTACCACAGGGTTCAGTCCTGGATCCTCTCCTGTTTGGTATCTACTTCTCTGAAGTACAGGCTAACACAGAAGGTCTTTGGCTAATGAAGTTCGCAGATGACTGCAAACTAGGAGCCATAATCAAAACTCCAAAAGATGTGGACATCTTACAAAAGAGCCTCGCTGAGACAGATGCCTGGTGTCAAAGCCATGGCCTCAAGCTCAATGCCAAAAAGTGCATTGTCATCTCTTTTGGTAAAAACTCTGTAGCCATGAACTACCACATAGGCGGTAGTCTACTTAACACCGAAAGTGTGATAAGAGACCTTGGGACACAGGTGGACAGTAGTCTCTCCTTTGATAATCACATCACCACAGTAGTCAGGAAATCCTTCTACGTGGCACACCTCATCACAAAAGGTTTCTCACCCAGGAAAAAAGAGGTCATTGTTCCCCTCTACTTGTCACTCATTAGAACCATTATAGAGTACAATGCCCCTTTTGGTATGTACCTCACAAGATGTCTACAATAACTGGAAAGGTCGCAGAAATACCTCGCAAAGAGGATTACTGGCCTCAAACAGATGCCCTACTCAGACCGTCTCAAAAAACTGCAGCTTTACTCCGTTGCATATCACCTAGTCAGAGGCGATCTCTGCCTAACACACAAAGCTATGTCAACCCCAGAGCTTTTAGACATGCTCCACTTAAAGAAATCCCAATCCCTACGAGCTACATGCTCTAGGACCTATACCTTGTCACCACAATAAACAGAACATGCTGGAGGGATAGATGCCTGTCCCAGAGACTTCCCATACTCTGGAACAAACTACCTATCTATATCAAACAAAGCTCCTCATTAGCACTCTTCAAGAAAAATCTTGATGATTGGATGGGAGATAGGAAATTCACCCCGGGGATCACTTCTGTGGCTCTGCTCGACAGTGGCACAGAAAAATTATTTTCTTGGGTGACGAAAGCCAGGGCACCTTTTGGCTAGGCTTATATAGGACCTTGGGCCAATAGCCTAGTACCTACCTATGAGTCTATGAACCTAAATCTACTGACGCTGCAGGTTCAAACACTTGCAGAACTAGGGTAAGGTCCCAAGGAGGGACTGAGTCCTTAACCGGAGGGCATAAAAGAAAGGTGCCTTTCAGAAAAGCTTTACACAGTCTCAAAGAGGCCAGAGCATTCTAATTTTCGCCGACATGGAAATTAGAGATGGCCGCCAGTTACACTTTTATCGTGGAGGAACTAGCCTCTTGTTGGAAAATATTGTCCAAAAACTCCAACACTTCAGGAACTGGGGCTGTAAAGGGATCTAGGTTCCTCTGAGAAGCCCAAATAGAGAAGCATTTTGTTTGCTGTGGTAAATCTTCCTAGTGGAAGCCTTGTGGGATGCCACCAGAATAGTCTTTACTGAAGATGACAGACCGGGAGTCCTAACGATCAGGGGAACTGGAGCAACCAAGCTCTCATCTTGAGGCTGCCCAAGTCGGGCTGACAGATGCCCGAAGGATGAGAGATGAGATCCGGGAAAGGATCCAGAATCTGAGGAGGAGTTAAAACATGAGACCAGAGGAAGGGGAACCACACCTGACGTGGCCAGAATGGGACAATGAGGATCACTTTGCACCCCAGTTGGCAAGCTTTCTGAAGAAATTTTGGAATGAGAGGTAACAGAGGGTAAGCATACAGTAACCCGGGAGGCCTAGCATGGACGAGAGCATCTCAGGGGGAGTCCCCTGATGAGGGGATAAGAGTGAAGAACTCACTGCACTTTGCGTTGGAAGGAGATGGAAAGAGATCTCAGCAAGGGTGACCCCACGCAGGAAAGATTTCCTCCGCTATCGGTTTCAGAGACCACTCGTATGGCATTAGAATAGCCTGACTCAATCTGTCCGCTAAAATGTTGGGAGTGTCCCAGGACGTGCATTGCAATTAGAAACCGACTGGTGGAGATCGACCACTCCCACACTCTCATAGCCTCGCGACAGAGCAGGTAAGATCTGGTTCCCCCATTTGTTGATGTACCAGACAACAGACATGTTGTCTGACCAAACTGCAATCATCCCCAGGGGAAGAATAGCGTGAAAGGCTTGCAACGCTAAAAGCACTGCCCTCATCTCCAGAGCATTGATATGCATTCTGGTCTCAGTCTGGGACCATGTGCCTTGGGCTGTCCTCCCCAAATAGTGTCCGTGGTCACTGTGACTTGGGCTGGGGGTGCTATGAAGGGTCGCCCTGCCAAGATTTCCGGCGAGTGGAGCCACCAGAGAAGAAACGTCTTGCAGGCTCTGTTGATTCTAATTAGATAGTCCATGGGGAGGTCTAGCCAAGACCACTGTACTGCAAGGGTCCACTGAAGCACCCGCATGTGAAGGCGCACACAGGGAAGGATTGAGATTGCTGTGGCCATGGAGCCTACTGCTCGGAGAACACCACCCGCCATTGGCAACCTGGGCCAAGGATCATTGATACATAGGCCTGTAGGCTCTGGACCCTGTCTCAAGTTTGAGAAAGACTTTCAATTGTAAGGTGTCCAGTCGTGCCCCTATAAATTCCAAGATCTGTACCAGATTCAAGAGAGACTTGGAGACATTTATGATGATCCCTAGGTTGACTGCAAGATGCAGGAAGGAGTCTCTGTCCATGCAAAGAAGACGATTGGTGGCAGCAGCAAGGAGCCAATCATCTAGGTAAGGAAACACCTGAATTCCCTGACATCTCAGGTGAGCCGCTATGACTGCCATAACCTTGGTAAACACCCTGGCGGCTGTGGTGAGACCAAAGGGTAGGGCTGTGAACTGGAAATGATTGGCTCCCAGCCAGAAGTGAAGGAATCTCCTGGAGCTTCTGCAAATTTTGATATGGTAATAAGCGTCCTGGAGGTCTATCGAGCACATCCAGTTGCATTCTCGGAGATAAGGTAGAATGGACTGCAGGGTGACCATCCAGAATTTCTGCTTGGCTACAGTCAGGTTCAGGGCTGACAGGTCCAATATGGGCCTGAGGTCCTCCTTCTTTTTTGACATTAAAAAGAACCTGGAGTAAGCGCCTAATCTGGACTGATCTGGGGGACCGGTTCGATGGCTCATTTGCGAAGCAGCTTTGAAATCTCTTGCACTGCCACCTCTCTTTGAGCAGTTGGAACATCTGGGAGGTGCTTTGGTTGGATGGGAGGGGTAACGAATGGGATGGAGTAGCCTCTGGATATTATTTGAAGCACCCAACGGTCCACCGTAATGGACTCCCAAGTCGTTAGGTGCAATGATAATCTTCCCCCAACTGTCTCCAGAATAGAACAGTCAGGCAACCCCTCAGGGCTGCTATGTGGGTCTGTCCGAGAAGGTACCTAGACCCAAAATTTCTTGGACCCCCCTCTGACTCTGGTGCAGTGTCTGTTTTGACCCCTCTGCCTCTAGGGGATGAGTTGTCCTGAGTGTCCCAAGAAAACTGAGATTTTCAGAACCACATCTTCTTTTGCCCTTTCCGATTCCTAGAAAAGGATCTTTGAGGACTAGAGAAGCAGACTCTGATGGCAGACAGAGTCTTCCCATCCTTCTCGCTCTGGACCAGAGTGTCACGTACTGTCTTTCCAAACAGGGAAGAACCATCAAAGGGAGCAGAATTGACACCTTGAAGGGGTCCACGAATTGACACAGTCTGAGCCAAGCATGTTGCCTCATAGCTACGCCAGTCCCAGCCATCCTAGCCTCTCCTTCCATGCCATGGGAAAAAAGATGCATGGACGTGTTTGATACAGATTTGAGAGTCGACATTTTTGTGGAGAATAATCGCTTGTCCTCTGGCAACAAAGACTCTGGGGGCAACACAGCAAACTCTGTGACTAGGTCTCACTGAAGTCATATGACATGTGCCAAATAATTCAGCGCTCGAATAGAAAACATCACTGAAGAAAAAACTCGCTTCCCAAACTGATCCACTGCCCTAGACTCCTTGTCCGGAGGGTGGACCGAGGAACTTTCCTGTGCCAGTTCCCCCTTGGTGGCAGCTGCAACCACCATAGCATCCACCGGGGATCCCTTGTACCAGGCCTGTCTGTCTGAGGGAGGAGAGAGGATCCTGTCCGGGCATTTTGGTATTGGCTCTATGGTGTCAGGCTCCTTCCATGCCCACGTGGTGATAAGATCCATTAAGGGATCTGCAGGAGGGGACACCCAGGATGTAGATGGGCCCATGCCAAAGGCCTCCAGGAATACTGACTCATCCATAGAGGGTTTTGGGGCTGACCAACCTCTCCTCTGGAGGAGGATCTCCATGATGTCTTCAAAGGAGACATCCTCAGGAGGTGACCTGGGGGAACCCTTACCTTCATCTAAGTCAGTATCTTCTGTCAGGGACTTGGGGGAGTCCATGTGCCTCTTTTACACAAATGCTTACGGGGACTCTCTTCAGTGGGACTCTCTGAAGAGGGCTCGTGAGTCACGGGGGGTTCCATGATGGGATCCACCTGGGGATCCTCTAGCACGGGCTGTCCCTGGGACAAGCTGAAGGGAGTCGTGACCAAATCCACGGGAGCCTGAGCGGAGTCCACGGAAATAGGCTGGGGCCTCGATCCTTGGGAGAGAACCCCCTCCACCATGTCGAATGCCGATGGAGAGCGCACCTCCTTAGCAACCAGTAAGGAGGATGCTCTCCCCAGCTCCGACGTGAGGTAGCCAGGGTTCTGAAGGAACGGCTCAGATCAGACAATGTCAGAGCCAAAGACACCTCCATTCCCTTGGATCTGACTCCCCGTTCTTGGGCCCGAGAGTTGCTTGTATCCGAACAGGTCGGATCCGAGGAATTCAAGGTAATCACAGGCATCGAGGTTGGAGGAACCGTCAGCGCCGAACCCCCAGCTCCGAGGATCCTCAGATCCATAAACGCCGAAACCACAGGCTGGATTGGGGTAGGAGAAATTGGATGGAAGAAGGGCATGGAGGTCCCCTTTCGGGCTTGAGAGGGGCCTGGCAAGACTCCCATTTGGATTTGGGTCCGAATGAACCTCCTCATCATCCTGTCCATACCTAACTCCGACAGACTCAGAGTCAAGTGCGAGGAGGTGACCAACTCAGATCTGGCTGGTCGGTGTGACAAACTCCAAGGTCTCTGTCAGCTCCGGGGAGAACCTCGGTGAGTGAAGCCGAGGAGAAGTGGTCCTAGTCACTTTGGAAGGTGGGCTAGGGAAGGGCTCCCGCTCTGGAGACCGCTTGCAATGCTTATCCCCTCGCTTCTCCTTGTATTTCTTCTCTTTTCCTTTATCCCCCTTACAGGCTTAGTGGGAGGTTGAGTCCCAGTCTGAGGGGGAGGGTTCATCAGCTACTGGAAGAGCCGAGGTCGAAGTCGCTGTGTCCAAGGCAGAAACTGGTAAAAGGCCCTTAGCTATCAGCTTTGCCTTACTTTCTTTTAGGGCGCTTGGGTTGAACCCCACACACACACTACATGGCAAAGAAAGATGGGGAACACCCAGACAAATAACACATAGAGTGTGGCCATCAGCTGGTGAAAGCTTGTGGTCACACTCTGTGCATTTTTTAAAAGTAGGTTTTGGCTGCTCAGCCATACTAAAAACCCACTCAGCCAAAACTTAAGCCAAAACTACTGCGCACACTAAGGTCGGGAAGGCCTACTATCTACCTTACTACAACTTTAACTTTTTTTTTTTTTTTTACACAAAAAAATGACGAACAGTGAAGGGGAGGAAAGGGTTAAACTAACGACCACACACACACTCACTAAAAGTACAAGAAAAACTCTTACTCACTATACCCAACTTGGAGCTAAAGAGATCACGATGTTTATATTTGAAGTGGCAAACGAGATCTAAGGGAAGGTAGTAGATGTGAGGGATTATGGGTATGGGGAGGAGCTTGGAGCAGATGCTTGGAGAAAGTTGCCAGCTCGGATCAGATATGGATCCGAATACCCACAGGTTGCAGATACATGAAGTTAACTACTTCAGAATTTTACTTCCCTGCATATGCTGATTACTGCTAATCTCTTTCTCTCCTTCTAGTTATCCTGCCACTTTGCAAACTGTTTCTGTGCACCAAGAACCCGTGGACCATGATAAATGGGAAATTCTACTCAAAGTTAATTGTAGGTGCTTTAAAGTGCTAAACCTCTAAGGCTTTGGATGCTGTAATAGTATCACCAATAGGTCACTGCCAAAGCAGAATAACTAATTTCTCTGCCTGTACTAGTGAGTGCTCCACCAGAGAAACAGCTGCTTAATTACTCACTACTGCCATACTCTTGAACCTAGCTCTTCTAAACTCCTTCCCCCACACCCCTGACATCAAATAACTTTAAGGAAACTATCCAATTTGGCAAGAATCAGGGCCTAAATCATAGGTATAAGACTGCAGGAATGAGTGGAAACCTACCCTTGTTCCACAGCTTTTGTCCGTTTTTTTCTGATTGTTTTTCGTGGCTCCTGCACTTGCCAGGACCTAGGGTCTACCTGCTCCATTCGCTGCTCACTTCACTCACGCTCACTCTGCTCACACTCACTCCTCTCCCCTACCCTGCCCCCAATTTCCAACAGCCCCCACTACTTCTACATTTATTCTAGCCACAAACCCCTCACACTCAACCACACAACCAATCACAACAAACCTGAAACTCCTACCCACCTAGTCCCTTAACAACCAGCAAACCAGTCTCATCAACACTTAATACTGCTCTCTCCCACCACCCACAATCCCCACCAAATCCACACCTAATTTCTCTCACACATACAACTGTGCTACTTCAAAGCATGCTTATACTACTAACATGCACTCTTCTAGCACACCACATCTTACCATAACTCCATAATTGACCCACCCAACCACTTTCACTACACCACTACTCTCACAACCATCCTCCCACTTCCTACACTTATCATACCAAAACAAGCACTACCCTAATACGCCCAAAACATTATCAAGTCACCTTCTATTTACAAGCAGAAGTTCTCCCTAAAGTGCGAAAAACTAACAGATTTAGAAAACGTATGTATACGGCCCTAATCAAAACTAACCCTCAGTGATGACATCCATCCTAACCTTGGCCCAAACACTTCCAGCCGCACTCCTAATAACCTACCTAATACCTGCACCATCTCTTAACCAACAGTAATCAGAAATCCATCTGACCTCCTCCTACTAAGTCCAAATATCAGAAGTATAATCAATAAAACCTATGACCTCCACACCAATATAGCTCTATACTCCCCAGACATACTAATTCTAACTGAAACTTGACTCAAACCTCACATCAAAAGTGAGGAAATAATAACAACAGGTTATAACATACTTCATATCGATAGACTATCAAAGAAAGGTGGCAGTGTTGCTCTAATGTTCAAATAGCACCTAAACATTCAAATCCTTAACAAATCAGCCCCCCAAATTGGAAATGAAGAAATCCTATATGCTAACCTCAAACTGAACTCAAATAAAACAATCAGCATCATTGGATGCTACTTCCCACCTGGCCAAAACACCTCACCCCTTGAAAACCTCCTCATTTGGGCTAGCCATTCTCTTCCTCAGGAAACTATAATTTTAGGTGATTTTAATTTCGAATGACTATCCTGTAACAACAACCATCCATCCCACCACCTATACCTTCATGTTTTTTCCCAATTTATACAGTCACCCACCCAGATAAATAAAAGCTCTAACAATCTACTCCCGATTGGATATTAGTCAATAAAGCCACTCAGTCATACCTAGCTGGTGGTCTACCTGACAGCCTCAGTGACCATACCCCAACTTTCCTTTTAAAACACTTAAATGATGTTAAACCCATTATCTCTCGACAAATACGCAACAGGAAGAACTTTAGCCCTCTCACCTTTACCTCATTACTTAAAACCTGTAACTGGTCACCACTAAATTACCTCAATCTGGAAGAAGCTATACAGTTCTTCAATAGTACCTTCCTAAACATCCTAAATACACAAGTCCCCATAAGAAATGCCAGAGTCAAGGCACAATACTCCCCCTGGCTACAAATAAAGCACCAGGTTACTAATGAAATGCAGGGACAGGGCCTGGGAGCACTGGCGCTCTAAAAAAAAAACCCTCCTCTAGACAGTCATTCCTAGAATGATGAATTAAGGTGAAAAAGCAAATAAAAGAAGATAAAAGAAATTACTATCAATCTGCCCTAAACTCTTCCCATCCCAGTCCTAGACAGTTCTGGTCCACCATTAACTCCATTCTCCACCCAGGTAAAGTTGACCACCCCTACCCTCCCCAACAATATTGCTACCTCATTCAAAAAACACTTCACTAAAACCATTCTAGCTATGGCCAGGCAACACAACCCCCTCCCCACCCTCCCCTCATCAACACCAAATACTCTGCCCACCGTCTTTTCATTTACTCCAATACCTACTTCCAACATAAAAAAAACTTCTAGTAAAACTCAAGCCTACCAGATTAGCTGCTGACAATCTCCCCTGCGAATACCTAAAGACAGCAGCTGATGCCCTAGCCTATCCAGTCTCTATCTTGATTAATCAGCCTTTAACAGAATGCTATGTCCCTACACTGTGGAACTTATCCCACATTATACCCCTGCATAAAGGTGGCTCTTCCACTGAACTCTCCAACTATCATCCCATAGACATCCTCTCCCCTATCTCCAAGATACTTGAGAGATGCATCCAATCCCAGGTTCAGGACTACCTCCTAACAAATAACGTCCTCTCCAGCACCCAACATGGCTTCAGGCTATTCCACAGCACTACTTCTGCCCTGCACTCTTTCACTAACACTATCCTTCAACACAAAAATGATGGCCTTTACTCCTCTGCCATATTCCTGGATCAGTCTAAGACTTTTGACATGGTCTCTCACAAACAGCAAATCTCTGTTCTCACTAACCTATCCTTTTCCCAATTAGCTACTGACTGATTTAACAGATATCTAACTGATTGCCGACAATCTGTTATCTGGTATAATGATCTGTCTCTTAGACGTCCTATCACACTTGGTGTTCACCAGGGATCCATCCTTGGACCACTACTATTCTTTCTCCTCACCAATGATCTCGTCACAGCCACCAAGCAGGCCTCCCTCATTCAGTATGCAGATGACTCCACCCTCATCTGCTCAGCCCCAACAATACCAGAACTCCATAAGATCACCCAGGAAGCCTTTTCTTCATTGGAAACTTGGCTAACTGATGCCCAGCTAATTCTCAATCCTAACAAGACCAAGTTCGTATCCTCCAACCCACAAAATCTAACCTTCCTAACCCTCACTTCAATATCCTAGCTAATGACAAAACCATCATCTCCCCTACAGAACACACCAAACTACTTGGTGTTGAGATTGACAATCATCTCAGATTCTACATTCACATTTCACTAACCACAAAAAAAATTCACAAAAAACTAGGAGCCCTATATAGAAACAAAAAATTCCTCACCAAAACTGCCAGAATCTCTCTGGCCAATTCCCACCTTATCTCCTCTCTACTTTACACCTCTCCTATACTTACCAACCTCAGGCAAATAGACCTAGACAATCTTGAGGCTTGTTACAACAAAATTGCTAAATTCGCCACTGGAGCATCCTATTGTAGCCTCCACTGCATCTCACTTAGAGAACTTGACTGGCTCAAACTGCCCCAACTTAATCAACTCACTGTAGCCCACAAGATAGTAAACTATCCTCTCAAAATCTCATCCCTTTAAAATCTTCTCCAGCCCTACCATACCACCAGACCTCTATGCTCCAGCAACAAAAAACAACTTCTGGTTACCAAAGCCAAGAACTCTGCTGGAGAAGCTCTTTTCTCCTGCAAAATAGTCAGGTTATGGAACCCCCCCCCCCCCACATAACCACACTAATATCGTGTACTCTTCAAAAACACTCTAAAAACCCACCTCACAGGACACTGGTTATGTCCATGCATGAATACTGACTAATAATCCCACCTACTGTTCCTCTCCTTTCTTTTTCCCTCCTCTAGCCAGCCTGCCTTCCACTGCCTGAACATTGCTATATCTTCTCCGCAGGCACTGGGGGTTTCTCCTCCTCCCTCCCCACCACTACTCTATCCCTCCTACCCTCCTCTAACTACCAAACCTCATCTCTACCTCAAGTACAATTTCAGCTACCTACTCCTACCTACTTTCAACACCATATCTTCCATTTCCCAGTCACTTCTCTACTCCTACCTTCTTCCATACTAATTCCCTTAGCTCTTCCCCAGCTCTTTCCACCTTTCTAAATTGACATCTGCTTTATAACTGTTTCAAAATACGGGATTATCTATCAGCTCGATGAATACATTACTAATCTGATTTAACAGTCTCTAGCTTCAGCTGGAATATACCAATCACTACTACGTGTCTCTATTTGTATACCAAATGCTATTGCTTCTATCATAGGCTACTTATGTTATTCAATATTCTGCATGTAACTTGTTATTCATATTCTCCATGCTTGTAACTGCTTGTAGCATTACAGTTATTTGTACTATATTTGTTCTTCATGTACTCTGTTACTATTTCTTGTGTGGAGCTTTTCTCCCCAGGTCTCCGCTGAAAAAGGACCTGTGTCCAGTTGGAATTTCCTGGTAAACAAATGCAAATACACAAATGAATAAATGTGCATAACTATGCTTATATATTTAAAAAAAGTACGTGTGTGTGTGTGTGTGTGTGTGTGTGTGTGTGTTGTGTGTGTGTGTGTGTGTGTGTGTGTGTGTGTATATATATATATATATATATATATATATATATACACACATATATATATATATATATGTATATATATATATATATATATATATATATATATATGGGTCACCTTCAGATGCCCGACAAGGCGTTTCGCCGACACGGAATCCGACGGGACGAAAACACCGACAACGCAGATGACCGACAAGGTAAGAACCCAACGGACTCGGTAAGTGTGCGATCGAGTGAGGGATTTAGTGTTAGGGAGCGGACAGGTAAGTGTGCGATAGTGAGGGACTGTGGGTTTAGGGGTTTGTAAGTGAGTTAGGGTTAGGGTGCAGGTAGGGTGAGTGTGCGGTAGTGTCGGATCTTGGGTTTAGGGGTGGGTAAGTGAGTTAGGGTTAGGGTGCAGGTAGGGTGAGTGTGCGGTAGTGTCGGATCTTGGGGTTAGGGGGTGGATAAGTGAGTTAGGGTTAGGGTGCAGGTAGGGTGAGTGTGCGGTAGTGTCGGATCTTGGGGTTAGGGGTGGGTAAGTGAGTTAGGGTTAGGGTGCAGGTAGGGTAAGTGTGCGGTAGTGTCGGACCTTAGGGTTAGGGTTTGGGTTAGGGATAGTGGATATGTTATGTAGTGTACTGTGTTGTTTACGTGTAGTGTGTTGGTGTAATGGTTTTCGGTGTTTTGCGTTGTCGGTATTTTTAGTTGTCGGTCTTTTGGTGTCGGTGATTAGTGTGTCGGCGAAACGCGATTTCGAGGATTTAAAGGTGATCCATATATATATATATATATATATATATATATATATATATATATATAAGCGTGCATGTAAGCATTTCAGCAGCTACTGTCAATTACATAGCCAAGAGCACATAATGTAAATCATCTGCTTGACAACAGCGGAGAAGAATGGCATGATAATCAAAGTTTATCAGTACAGGGAAAGGAATAAACAGTCAACACTGCATGTTTCTGCAAAGCATAAGAAGTAATTGGTGTTACAGGTTACATTACCATGAACTGCACTCAACTGATTTACATGTAAAGCACCAACAAAAAATGGGAGGTGTAGCCACCCAGCACATGACAGTGTGTTCAAAATGGAGAAGTTGTGAGATACGTACTCGTAAGACATACTCCCAAAAGAGAAAGTCATGTTATTATAGCTGAAAACACGTATAGTGCACTTAAAAATAGCATTCATGCAGGAGCACAGCATACAAAGCTCTTGTCTGAAAGTCAATTTATTACCAAACTAGTTAAGAAGAAAGAGAAAGTATCACAGAGAAGTGATTTTTTACTAAAACATAAGAAAATGGCAGTGATGGATAACCGAACATAACAGAATGCTGATAACACTTCAGTGAGCAGCATCAGAAATGCACTGCAGACAAGCAATGCAAGAGAACTGAAAAAAACATTACATTTAACATTCATTATTTGACTGTGATGTGTTGAGAGATTTCTGGTGCAACATCAGTAAAATGTCAGTTCTGTCATTTTGCCTTATAACCTACCACTGTACAGAAAATCAGACTGCAGCTGGTATGACTATCATTTAGTGAAACAACATAATGCACCTATATTTAGAAATGCAGAAGACAGACAAAAATAGGAACAGATCAAGTGAAAGAAACATTAAAAAATATATGTACAGTGGATATAAAAAATGCACACACCCCTGTTAAAATGACAGTTTTTTTTTTATATAAAAAAATGAGACCACAATATATCATTTCAAAACCTTTCCCACCTTTAATGTGACCTATAACCTGTACAATGCAATTGAAAAACAAACAAATCTGTTAGGGAAAAAAATATAAAAAATAAAAAATGTACAATCTTCTTCTTCTTTCGGCTTTTCCCGGTTAGGGGTCGCCACAGCGGATCACCTGTCCACTCATGATTGGCAGTGGAGTTTTACGGTGTCGAGTTGCCAGCCCAGCACCCAACCTTCCACAGAAGGCACACACACGCACGCACTCACACCTAGGGCCAATTTAGAGTGTCCAATCCACCTAAAGCATGTCTTTGGGATGTGGGAGGAAACCGGTGCACCTGGAGGAAACCCAATGGCCCTGGTTGCATAAGTGTGCACAGGAGGAAACCCAATGGCCCTGGTTGCATAAGTGTGCACACCCTTAAACTAATACTTCGTTGATGCACCTTTTGATTTAATTACAGCATTCAGTATTCTTGGGTACACACCTACCATCATTTAAGGAGACTCTGATTAACCCCAACTAAAGTTCACCTGTCCTAGTAGGATTTTCTGACATTTACTCAGTTGCCTGCTACAGCAAAAGCCATGGTTCACAGACAGCTTACAAAGCATCAAAGAGATCTCATTGTTGAAAGGTATCAGTCAGGAGAAGGGCACAAAAAAAATTTCCACAGCATTGGATATACCATGGAACATAGTGAAGACAGTCAACAAAAACTGATAAAAATATGAGACAACAGTGACGTTGCAAAAAACTGGACATCCCATCAAAACTGATGAAAAGACAAGACGAAAACTGGTCAGGGAGGCTGCCAACAGACCTACAGCAACACTGAAGGAGCTGCAGGAATTTCTGTCAAGTACTGGTTGTGTACTATATGTGACAACAGTCTCCCGTATTCTCCATATGTCTGGACTATGGGGTAGGGTTGCAAGACAGAAGCCTTTTCTTACACAGAAAAACATCCAGGCATGGCTAAAATTTTCAAAACAATACATTGTCTCCCAAAAGCATGTAGGAAAATGTGTTATGGTTTGATGAGACCACGGCTGAAATTTATGGCCACAATTCCAAAAGGTACACTTGACGCAAAAACACCACTTCTCATCACTAAAAGGACACCATCCCCACGGTGAAGCATGGTGCTGGCAGTATCATGCTTGGGGATTGCTTTTCTTCAACTGGAACTGGAGCTTTAGTCAAGGTAGAGGGAATTATGAACAGTTCCAAATACCAGTCACTTTTGGCCCAAAACCTTCAGGCATCAGCTAGAAAACCGAAGATGAAGAGGAATTTCACATTTCAACACGACAATTACCCCAATCATACATCCAAATCAACAAAAAAATGGCTTCACCAGAAGAAAATTAAAGTCTTGGAATAGCCCAGCCAGAGCCCAGACCTAAATCCAATAGAAAATATGTGGGGTAACCTGAAGAGGGCTGTGCACAAGAGATGCCCTCGCAATCTGACAGACTTGGAGCACTTTTTCAAGGAAGAGTGGGCAAATATTGCAAGTCAAGATGTACCATGCTGATAGACTCCTACCCAAGAAGACTGAATACTGTAATTAAATTAAAAGGTGCTTCAACAAAGTATTAGTTTAAGGGTGTGCACACTTATGCAACCAGCTTATTGTACTTTTTTTATTTTTTATATTTTTTCCCCTAACAGATTTGTTTGCTTTTCAGTTGAATTGTACAGGTTATAGGTCACATTACAGGTGGGAAAAGTTTTAAAATGATTTATTGGGGTCTCGTTTTTTTATATCACAAAAATCTGGCATTTTAACAGGGGTGTGTACACTTTTTATATCCAATGTATATAACAGTGTTTTGAACAAAGACATTACCAGAGACATTATGTAAGACTTGATATTCTACTTGAATGAGGAAAAGCAGCACAGACTGTCAAAATCCATAGATCAAAATACAATTACAATGAACTAATCCAGTATTGTAGCAAGAAGCAATGGCTATACTACAAAATGCATCTGGTAGGTTTTATAAAATAAGCACTAAATAGCATGTGGCTTTACATTTGAAAAGCAATGAATAGAGAAGTCCAGCAACTAATGTTTGTAAGTTGAATCAGATATGTTTTCTTCCCAAGTAGCAGCAGTTAATAAACTTCTTGAAATGCTGTAGTATGGAACAAACAAATGTCACTGGGTAAGTTAATTAACAGCTTAGAAAAGATTGAATAACTCTAGTCACTACTGTTTTCTGTAGGCAGTGGAAGTCGTGAAGGCATTTAGAAGGTACATTTAGATAAAAATAACATGCCACTAGCAAAAGTAATGAATGATTCAACATAAAAGGAGTTGTGAGTAGATCATGAAAAAAAGAAGGATTGTGATTAAAAGGCTGAAACGTCCTGTAGGAAACACTCCCCCAACTCTTGATAGACAAGTCTCAAGCATGCTCAGAGACACTGCTCAATGTAAACAATGCAGAATGTAAACAAAGAAACGCTGGGAATGTCCCTTTAAGAACTCTCTCAGAGAGAGAGAGAGAGAGAGAGACAGAGAGAGACTGTGCATTTTGTATTTTGTCATTTACCTAATAAGAACATCCACCCATCGCTATCTGCACTTGCCTTGCTGTAAGTAAACTTTTAGGGCATAGTAACTCTTTTAAATTCAGATAGGAATATAGTAAAATATAGCTTAGATGTTTTCTTTTATTTATTTGAGACTGTCCTGCAATGTTGTTTTAAATATTTCCTGTGATTTTGAATTGTGAGGTAACTGATTACTTACTGAGTACTGTCTTGTTCTTTTACTATTTATTTATTTATTAAATATACTTAAACCTATATTTGTGGCTGATATCTGTGAGACATATTTAAGCTCTCAGAGTACTTGGCATGTCTAGTTGGTGACACTGTACAGGCCGCTCCTAAATAGCCTTTCTCTTGGTCAGACTACCATTTGGATTATTAGTAACATTACATAGTAGGATTGGACACCCTTTGTTAAGGGCCTTAGAGTAGCTGATAAAGAGTTGGCTGGTGGCAACTGGAATTACCTTACAGCCTGAGCAGAAGGGAGCATAGCTAATAAACCTATGCCAGCCTTTCCCAGGTGTGTGTGTGTTTGTATATAAATCAGACCTCAAAGTGTGTGTGTGTGTGTGTGTGTGTGTGTGTGTGTGTGTGTGTGTGTGAGCTACCTGGGCAGGGACATGAAGCACTGGTTGGACAGAGAGAGTGCTGGAGGTTTTGGCTTGGCCACTCAGCTGAGATCTCAGCCCTATAGCTGTGCCAGTAAGGAGTCTTACTGGGGATCTGGAGAAAGAGGGAGAAACCAGCCCCAGACTGACTGTGACCTCTGTGTGCTCTTAAGGAAAATTACACTTTACTGTGTGTGTACTTGTTATCCTCTCAGTGTGTACATTCCCCACTGTTGCCAGTGGTGAAGATTGAGGCTCCTTGATTAGTGGACCACTGTAGGGTTATCACAACTGGAAAGACAGTTAACAGTGAAATGTGAACAACTCTGCCCTTTGTATAGCTGTTATGACCATGAAATCAACTGAGTGTAAGGATAAAATAACAATTAAAGCTATCCCCTTAAAACTTGCATCTCTTTGGCTTTGTAGATCTGCCTGTTCATTACTGTAATCTTTCTTCTTTTTAGTTTCTAGATTTCAGCTAGATTTTCCTCACACAGAAATAATGGCAATGGGTCTTACATGCTGCACTGTCATCCATCAGAAATCCCTGCTTCATGACCAGGGAGCTTTCACTCAGCATGAAAGAAACAATGTGCTCCCTCTGCTAAAGATGCATCACATGAGCAATGGTGCTAGGCAAAGACAGACTCCAAGGAAAGATGCATCTTGGAGACCTCACACTGTGAACCATGTAGGTTTAGGACTACAGCAAGAAACACAGACCAAGGATTAAAACAAGGATATAGAAGGAGCTTCTATCACTCAAGACTGAAATAAACATTGCATCATCCGGCTTTTATTTACAGTAACAATATCAGCAAGATCTGTTCACAGAGTTGAAACAGGTGCAGCAGTTAATCATATATCATGTCTCCTCCCAGTGCCATATTTTTCATCTACGATGGGCACATATATTGGCACTCCATCAGCTATATTTTCCATGTTTTAACTATCCTCTCCATGAATAATATTTCCTTTCCAAATTTCTTCCCATTATGCTTTTAAATATTCAGCTTATGATGTCATATACCTCATTAAACAAAGAAATAAATAAATAACCCCCGTGTTTGCATACAAGTCAATCACCGAGGCTTTTCTCAAAAGCAGGCGAAAAAAATGTAAGAGGCAGCAATATGACCACTAGAAATCTGAAGAGGAAATACAAAAAGTGGTCAAAGAGGAAATTCTGAACAGAAGGAGCAGAATTCTTTTATATGAAAATTCATACAGGCTCAGGCACACATTTGACAGTTATAAAAATTATTCCCCAAGTTCACAAAAGTCAAAAATCAAACATACTTCTTAGTGATTTAAACAAGTAAACAAGTCTTAAGCATTTAATTAGCCAAAGGTTTTCTGCTCATCAGCTGTGAAATACACTAAACCAAGACTTTAGAAGGCAAATGGTACAAGCAAAACATGTACTGCATAACAGAAAGTCTTTTGTATATTGTGTCTGACTTTAAAAGTGGCAGAGAAAACAGTACACCTGCAGTATAACTTCGACACATTACGTACAAATACAAAAAAAATAGTCCTGTGCCAGTAATGGAAATAAATGCAGCAGCAGGCAGTAGTAAGAAATTACAAAGTATAGATGTAGGAGACATCTAAACAGATGGTTAACCTTATAAGATAAGAACATCACAACTAGAAGGAAACAATATGACAGAAAACAGAACAGAGGGGAAGCAATATGTCTGAAATTATGTGTATGATGCAGCCAGGGCATAGTGAAAAATCATCATAAAATTACAGAAATATGTTACTCTCAACACTTTATCTACTTACTTTATGACGCAAACCATTCTTTCCTGGAAAAAAGTAATAAACACCAAGTACTTACTACACAGTACAATTTGTGGTACAGAACTGGCATGCACCATCCTCATCAGGGTATTTCCAGACAGGAACAGATGAACTCCCCTTCATACCACTTGGGCATTTCTCCACACAGGAATTTCCATCAATATAATGGGCACATTTCTGACAGTTCTCTGCTCCCTGCAAAGAAGTAATGAGTGTTTAAAAAATAAGCCATCTACAAAGAAGTATCTGCATCAGTAATGAAATAGAAATGTTTTTGTTACCCAACTACAAAACAAGTATTAGTTCCCAGACAAATTATTTACGTTAATATAACAGTAAACTGTAGAAGATATTTTTATTCTTGCTCATTTAAACTGGAAGGGACTGGTATTAGCGCCATAAAAATGTGCTTTCAGATGATGTTTTTTTTCTGTTATTTACATCTCTGTGAGAAGCGTACACAATCTGTTAACTACATTCTGGAAAATTCCGACATTTCTTTTTGCTTCCCTGTAAAATGTAGAATGCTACAGCCTTAGAAACATGGCAGACCCTATACTGTATCTGTTTTCAGTCTCTTTTTAGAACTGGGCTGCTGGGAAAATACTGTACAAAGACTGCAAAGAGCTCAAAGAAAGGTAGCAACTTAAGAGTGGTATCTGAATGAATGTTTTAAGTAAAATCAGATGAAGCAGGTTCAGTGATTTTTTTTTTTTAATTTTTTAGTTAGGATAAACAGTACTTTAACTTTTGCAGTTTTTCGCTAAATCATCTGTAGTTTTAAGTAATTTCATCCAGTTTCATTTGGTGATAGCCTACAACTGTAACAGAGAGAAGGGCTGTGTGTTTTAGAAGTGTATTAATAAAGATGTACATGTGAAAGTACAGAAGCAGCTTTCCTTAATCTGAGTGGGTGTATGGACATGAGCACCTTTGCATGTGTGTTATGACAGTCACATGCCAAAATACACCTGTCTGTACTGTAATGGCTACTGACTACAGTGGCTTGTTTCTAAACCTGCTGTGACTGGGAAACTTACGGAAGCAGGTCATACACCTGATTATATAATCTACATATGCAGTGATGAGACAATACTTCTGTCTTCAATATATATGGATAGTAGTACAACGCTGCTACCCTTTGCCATCAAGATAGAAGAGATGACACCAATACCTCCTTATAGTTTATGTTAACAGAAGCATATGACCATCATCTTTATAACTTAGTACTTGGTTGTAGTGGTATTCAAACTGCTGACCTCCAAAGAGTTGTCAAATACTAGCAGCATACACTGCTGAGATCTGAGCTAAATGTCAGCCTTAAATTCCTGTTTAGACCTGCCACTTATGGAAGTGTCTTCTTGAGGGGAGGTGAGAAATGGATGTGCTGCGTATGGGTATAACTATATATTATATGTAAAACAAAACAATATGGATATGCAGATCAGCTGAAGACTCAAGTCAATGAGCAGAAAACAAGCACTGGTATATTCTGAATCAGTTTTAAACTTAACCATCTCTGTCTTTTAAGGATAGAAGATATCCTAAGTTCCTTTCCACAGACACAAAAAAATAGAAGGCTGCCAGAAAACACCACACCCCTTCTTCAAATCAGAAGAAAAAGCCAACAAGGAAAATAACTGGCTTCCAGAATAACCCTAACAATTCAAGGAAAATAAGGCTGTTTTTCTTCCTGAAATTAAATAGCTTGATGAAGATCTCTCAATGTGCACATCATGTAAGGTAAAGTGAAAAGATGACCTGAAGGAAAATGCCTTTACACTGATATACAAAAGTGCTAGAAAAAAGTAGGGAAATGACAGAAATGGATTTGGCAAGTTCTAGAATGATCTAACATATTGCAAAGCAAAATCCAAGCAAAACTGCAAAGTAATGCATCTAACAGACTTAATAACCTTCAACAGGATTAAATAGCTGGAAGGGAAACAACAATGAAAGCAGAAATGATTCAGCAGTACTCGTACCAAAATTGTCGAAGGCAAGCAAGGAAAGTGACAAAATGACAAAGAATATAGGCAGAATATCGGCATACAGAAGATGAGGTTTCACGCAGAAAACAAGAAGTTATCTTCTGTCTATATTATACGCTGGAAAGACAACAAAAATATAGTTGTGTAAGTTGAACTTAACATAACAGTACATGTTCAAATGATCAGTGCTGCAGTACCTTTAGGTTATATCTTGCCAAGTATTTAACAGCCGTACAACTTCCAAAGCTTCAGGGCACCTTCCACAAGTCCAAACTGTCAAGCAGCCCAAGTTGAGGTGACTAAATGACAAGTTTGGGCATGAAATCCTTCACAGCTTTCCTATCAGCAGACAGAAGGAGGCTCAGTCTGAAAGGACAATGCTAGGAACAACAAAAATAAATGTCCACACCCAGACATAAAAAAACATACCAGAAAACAAGGGGGATGGAGGGAGGGAATGGCTACTGCAGCAGTGATCATTTGAACATCTACTGTTACAGTAAGTTCAAGTTATACAACTGTACTATGTTCATACTGATCATTGCTGTAGTAGCCTTAGCTAGAAGGGTAGATTACCATACCTAACCACCACGAATCCCTGGAGAATGGGCCTAGCAAAGCTTGATCTGGACCAAGAAAAGGAACCAAGCTTATAGCGCTGTGTAAAAGTATGCAAGTATGCACAAAGGACCAAGTAACAGCTTCTAGAATATTTCTAGCATCAAATCTTTTCTAAAACAAAGATCCTGGTAGAGAGGGCCTTGACCCTATCTGGAATAGATTTGTTATGGAGAGGATAACAAAAGGTAATAGCCTTAGCCAACCATTTGGCAATAGTCTGTTTTGACACAAGTTGTCCCTTCATCTTACCTTCACAAGTACTAAACAATTAATCCAATAATGTGAGAGATTTAGTTCTGTCCTGTCCAGTTAGTACCTGAGTTGCCTGCGGACATCTAAGGTATGCCTTATCATTTCTCCCTCATTTTTAGATTCAGTAAAGAAGATGGAGAGATGGATTGTTTGGCTTAAAGGAAACCTGGATAGTACTTTAGGTATAAAAGAAGGATTAGTTCTTAAAGAAACCTTGTCCCTTTGAAAAATGTGGTAGGGCTGACCCACCATAAAAGCTTGTAACTCAGATGTCCTTCTTGCAGAAGTCAAAGCACTCAGTAAAATTGTTTTCCATATTAAGAACCAAAATTCAGACAGATTAGATGGTTCAAATGAAGCAACTTTTAGCTTCTCTAACAGGAAGTTAAGATCTCAAGGAGGAAAGTACAGTTTTGTACCTACCATAAATGTAGATGTTCGAGTGCTAATACAGCTGCAGTCATAACAGGTGGGGTTCTCCTGCCGTCAGGCGGGTCCTCGGTCGGCCGAATTCCAAAGTCCAGGTCCGGCGTCGGTTGTCGTCGCTTCTTCCCTGATGTCAGTGCGACAGGGGTATAAAGGAACCAGCCGACGCCATTTTCTTCAGTTTTTCTTGCCCCAGATGTCAGGTGCCCCCAGAAGGAAGGCAATACATAAATTTGTGTAATAAAGCAATGCAATATAATCAAAATACAGTAGTTGCAAGCAAATACACCATAAATGAATACCCCAATCAGGTTGTATGAGGAGGTGTTAGCCAATAGGCCTGTCCCAAGAGGGGAAGGAGGGAGGGAAACCTGGACTGCAGCTGTATTAGCACTCGAACATCTACATTTATGGTAGGTACAAAACTGTACTATGTTTATCGTGCATACAGCTGCAGTCATAACAGATGGGTAGAATCCCAAAGCTAAGAAAGGGGTGGTAGGCACTAGGTGGAACTAGGAGGAGCCAGGATGCCCTGCAAGACTGCAGTGGCAAAGCCTGCTCTAGTTTTGGAGTATAATGGTAGGTGGTAGTGCTTGGAGAAGGTATGCACAGAACTCCAAGTGGCTGCTTCCAAAATATCTTTGGTAGGAACTCCTCTGAGGAAAGCTGCAGAGGTAGCTGTGGCCCTTGTGGAGTGAGATCTGATGCCTGTAGGTACAGTTTTGCCATGAAAAGAATAGCAAAAACCTATGCAGTGGGCTATCCATTTTGAGATTGTCTGTTTGGAAATTGGCTTTCCTTGAGCTCCTAAAGCATAGGACACAAAGAGCTGTTCTGATTTTCTGAAAGGCTTTGTTCTGTCCAAATAATAACGCAGTTGTCTGTGGATGTCCAAGGAATGTAGTAATCTCTCCCCTTTGTTTTGAGGATTAGGATAAAAGGTAGGTAAGTGTATGGCCTGAGTCAAAGCTACCCTGGATACCACTTTTGGCATAAAGGACGGATTGGTTCGTAAGGAAACTCTGTCCTGATGGAAGATGATAAAAGGCTGCACAGCCATGAGAGCTTGTAGTTCTGAAACTCTATGAGCTGAGGTAATAGCCAGAAGGAAAGCTGTTTTCCAGGACAAATACTGCAAATCTGATGAGGCAGCTGGCCCAAAGGGAGGCAAGGTCAGTTTTTCCAGAATGAAATTGAGATCCCAAGCAGGTATTGGTTGTTTCCTTGGTTGTTTTAGATTCTTAGCCCCTCTGAGGAACTGTCTTAATAGAGGGTGAGAGAATAAGGGTGGATCAGTGTTGTATTCTGCAGAAATGGCTGAGGCATGGATTTTGATGGAGGAGAATGAAAGTCCACTGCTCAGCAGCTCAGCTAGATACTGTAGTATTTGAGGTAAATTCAGCTTTCTAGGATCCTGGCCCTTTTTCTCATTCCAGACACAAAACCGTTTCCATTTTGCGGAGTAAGCTTTTCTAGATGACGGTCTTCTGGCCTCCAAAATGACATCCTGCACCTCCTTGGAGAGTAGGGTCTGCTGTGATGCTAAGGAATCTTCCATGCGGCTAGATTGAGTGTTTTTAGCTGGTTGTGAAGAGTTTTGAAGCTGTGCTGAGTCAGGAGAAGAGGCATTAGAGGCAGGGTCCATGGTGGGGAATGTGTCAGGCTCCTCAGGAGTGGGTACCAGTGTTGTCTTGGCCAGTCTGGAGCAATGAGAATCATCTTTGGTCTGTCTGCTCTGGTTTTCAACAGAACTTTGGGCAGCAGAGGAAGAGGTGGGAAGGCATAAACTGTCATTGATGTCCAGCTGAAAGAGAGAGCGTCCACTTTCCAGGCCTTTGGATAGAAAATCCTTGAGCAGAATTTTGTCAATTGGTGATTTTTGTGGGAGGCAAAGAGATCTATGTCTGGCCTTCCCCATGCTTGGATTATCTCTGTAAAAACTTTTGGATGCAACTTCCATTCGTGTGGATCTGTCATATTTCTGCTTAGGTTGTCTGCCAGCGTGTTTTCCTTGCCTGGCAAGTACTGTGCCTGTAGTTCGATTTGTAAGTCCATGGCCATATTCCAAAGTGACATGGCCAGTCTGCATAGGGGGTATGAATGTGTTCCTCCCTGTTTGTTTATGTACCACATAACTGTGGTGTTGTCCGTTCTTATCAATAGTTGACCTGGTTGCAGAAGGTCTTTGAAAGCTATAATAGCATTTTTACTGCTAGCATTTCCTTTTGATTGATGTGAAGGTGCTTTTCTTTTTGGGACCATTTGCCCTGAATGCACCGATCTGTCATGTGCGCCCCCCAGGCGTAGTCCGAGGCGTCTGTTGTGATGACTTGATTTGCTTGAGGCTTGCTGAATGGAAGACCTGTGTTTGTTTGGCATGCTTGAGCCCACCACAGAAATTCCTTTTGAAGACATGGAATTAGTGGTATTATTGTTTCCAAACTGTGGCTGTGTTGAGACCATAGGTTTTTCAGGTACCATTGAAGTTTCCTCATATGCAGCTTTGCACATGGGATTAGTAGGATGCAAGATGCCATGAATCCCAGAGCCTGCAGGATTTTCCTTGCAGTCAGCCTGGTGCAATTTGCTAGTGCTCTGAAGTATTGAGTTAGTTGCCCCTGCTTCTCTGGTGTGAGGTAGGCCATCTGGGTGTTTGTGTCCAAGTTGGCACCCAGGAAAATTATTTTCCGAGAGGGTATTAGTCTTGATTTCTTTTTGTTGACTGTGTATCCCAGAGAGTTCAACAACATTATTACATAAGTCAGATGTTTCAGAAGAATGTTTTTGCTGTCCGCTTGGATCAGGCAGTCATCCAAATAGGGGTATATTTGTATCCCTTGAAGTCTGCAGTAGGCAATTACTGATGCCAGGCATTTCGTGAATACTCTGGGCGCAGTAGATAAGCCAAAGGGCAATGCAGAGAATTGATAATGGGTTGAACCTGCAAGAAATCTGAGGTATCTTCTGCAATTTTGTCTGATTGGGACATGCAGGTATGCCTCCTTGAGGTCCAATGTTACCAGCCAAGACTCCTTGCCCAGCATGGGAAGAAGCTGCTGTAGAGTGAGCATCTTGAATTCTGGTACGAGTAGAAATGTGTTTAGGATGGATGGGTCCAAAATAGGTCTCCAATCTTTTCCCTTCCTTGGTACCAGGAATAGTCTGGAATAAAAACCTTGACCTTGTTCGTGCGTAGGTACCTCTTGAATAGCTTTCATGTCTATGAGATCTGTAATTTGCCTCTGCCCTTTGATTGTGTGGCAGGTTTGGCATGACTCTCATTTTTGGAAGGGTGTGAAAATGGAATCTGTAGCCTCTGTTTATAATGTCCAGGATCCTTTTGTGACAATATGCCAATTTTTTGAAAATAATGCCAGTTTTCCTCCTAAGGGTGCTGCCATTTGAGTCTTGCTTGGCATGCAAAGGGGAAAGTCATTGGGCTTGCTTTCTGAATGGTTGTGAGTTATCCTCACCACCTCTTTGTGTATGAGCTTGCCATTGTCTGCCTCTAAACGATCCTTGGGATTGTCCTCTGCCCCTCGGGTGCCTGTATCTACCTCTTTGGGGTCTGTCCGTGGCTGGAAAGGACCAATTTTTGGAAGGCCAATTTCTACTGAAATGTGGGGGTTGTACCTGTAGAAAATCTTTCACAGTTTATATTGATTTAGCCTTTTCCTCCATTTTCCTTAATACCTCCTCAGCATTAGCACCAAATAATACTTCCTTTTGTAGAGGGGCATCTAGTAATTTTGCTTTGATATGATCTGGCAAGGTTTGTTCCTTGAGTCAGGCATGTCTACGTATGACTGATCCTGTAACAGCAGCTCTACATGAAGCCTCTAGAGCATCAAAACCAGATTGTAAGGTATGCTTACCCACTTGTTTTGCACTATGCATCAAATCCTGCAACTCCTTCAAGTCTGGTTGTTCAGGTTGTGACATTTTACCTTTCAATTGTGATAACAAAAACTGTTGGTATTTTAGCATATGGAACTGACAGTTTAATGCCCTCATGGTTAAGGTAGCCGAGGTATAAACCTTTTTTTCCCACCTTTCTAAGGATCTGGAATCGCTCTCGGAAGGTAATGGATTTTTAGCAGTGGAGGCCTTAATTCCCTTGGGGCCCTGTGAGATGGTTTCTGGGTCAGCAGCATGGCTTTTGTATAGAAATTGGTGTGAGTCAGGAACCCTGTAGTACCTGTCAGGCTTGACTGGGGCTGGAGGTAGAGAATCCGGGTTAAGGCAGGCCACCGAGTAAACATCTAGGATGTCCAAGACAGGAGGTATAGCCAGAGGCCTGTGCTGAGGTAGCAAGAGAAATTCCCTAAGCCTTTTCTTGGAATCTGAATAATCTTGGCCTTCCCAGTGGAAGTGTTCCCTTAAGGTATGCAAAGTTTCCCCAAATGAGTAATCCTTTGGGGGGGATACAGAAGGAATGGGCTCCTCTGCATCAGAGTCTTCAAAAGGGGAGTAAGAATGTTCCTGATCATCAGAGTGCTCTGAAATAATGGAGCCCTGATCAGA
The DNA here is from genome assembly GCF_019279795.1 of Protopterus annectens. Lineage (NCBI taxonomy): Eukaryota > Metazoa > Chordata > Ceratodontiformes > Protopteridae > Protopterus > Protopterus annectens. Next base: position 992,534,628 of record NC_056735.1, on the reverse strand, counting down.
GGAGGGGGATTCTTCCTCCACTCTGGGCCATTTGTCTGGTGGGGGTTGAGAACCCCTGATAAGAGTAATTAAATCCTCAGCCATTTTGAGCATCTGTTTTTTAGGCATGGGGCCTGGAGATGGGCCCTGTGTAGCTTGTCTCTTAGAATGCAGGGCTGCTTTAGACTTAGAGAAAGCCTTGATGGAAAAAGAAGAGGAAGGTCTGAAGACACCTTGAGAGGAGGTAGACCTGTCCACATTTTGAGATTCAACTCCAAGAGTGGCTTCGGTATCTGTAGTCGGGGTGTGGGCCGAGGAGCCTGCGACCTCGGGCACAGGAGACACTGCCAATGAAGTGTCGTCGGTAGTCAGGGGCTGCGTAGGCGCCTCGCTGAGAACCAGACCACGTGTAGTCGGCTTTGGCATGGTGTCGGTAGAGGCCGCGGACCTCATGTGTCGGTCCTTATCTTTGCGCTTTTTAGACAAAACTGGAGTCGGAGTATCCGATGACATAATATAGTTAAATGTTTTGCCAAAATAATGCTGGGCGAACTCCGCCCGACACTTAATGGTGCGTTTGTTGAATGTAGCACAAAAGCGACAGGCCGAGACGTTGTGGTCTGGGCCTAAACAAGGAATACAGAGGGAATGGAAATCCTTATGCGGTATTTGCTTCCCACATGAAATACAATTATTAACTTTGTCTGACATCGGTCTGAGGCAAGAAAAGTTTCCCCAACGGGGTACTTAGCTTTCAAGAAGACTTCGGTTTCAAAATGTTCGTAATTTCAGGAGCTGGCACTTGCGAACTGCTTCTCCTTCGGGCACCGCGCGGCAAGAAAGACTGGAGAAAATGGCGTCGGCTGGTTCCTTTATACCCCTGTCGCACTGACGTCAGGGAAGAAGCGACGACAACCGACGCCAGACCTGGACTTTGGAATTCGGCCGACCGAGGACCCGCCTGACGGCAGGAGAACCCCATCTGTTATGACTGCAGCTGTATGCACGATGAACATCCACTGGTTTACTTGGTGGCCTATTATGCAAACCCCCTTTCAAGAACATATTGACGTGAGACTGCCTTGAAAGAGGATGATCTATGGGCAGACATACTGAAATGGCCGATAAATGAACACTGACAGAAGAATAAGAAAGGCCACAAGACAGTAACTCACACAAAACCAGAGGAAAACTACCCCTGAATGGGAGCTGGTTATGTTATTTACACCAACTAGAAAACTGTTTCCATTTTCTAAAATACAATTTTCTAGTAGCAGGCTTTCTTACCTCCATTATTACCTGCTGTACATGCTCAGTAAACAGGTGCCTAAAATGGATTCAGCCTTTATCATCCAAGCAGTTAATTGAAAATGATTGATATCAGAGTATATCAAATACCCCTGTTATTGTGTAAGTAGATCCATTCTGTGAGGAAGCTTGTAGTAATTTCCCCTAGTTATTTCCAAAAGAAGGGAGAACCACAGTTGCCTATGCCAGAAAGGAATCACCACAATGATCCGGGGGGATTCCTTCTGAATCTTCAGAAGTACACTGGAAACCAGTGGAAATGAAGGAATAGCATATAGGAATATTCCTGTCAAGAGAAAAGAAAAGGTGCCTGTTTTCCAGGCCTTCTTGCACACAGTCCTGAGACAGAATTGTGACAATTGATTGTTCAATGAGGAGACAAAAAGGTCTTCTTGAGGAACTCGCCAAAAATGGATCAAATGTTGGACGAGTCCCTGATCTACTTTCCATTCATGCAGGTCTACCCTGACCTGCTCAGCTTGTCTGCCACACAGTTTTGCTCTGATAGAATGTAGGATGCCTGTAGAGTGAGAATGTGCTGTGAAACTATATCCCAAGCTAACATAGCTAGTCTGCAAAGGGGGTATGATCTGGTTCTCCCTTGACTGTCAATGTACCACATAAATACGATATTGTTTGAAATCACTTTGAAGCAGGGGCCAAGGAATATTCAGAGTGTTGAGTGCCTTGATCAGGGCAAGCATTTCCAAGATATGTATGTACTTGCCTTTGTCTTTGGTGTCCCACTCCTCTGCACTTTAATCCATACTGAATTTGCTCCCCAAGCAAAGTCTGAAACGACAGAAGTGACTGACTGATTTGAAACAGGGAGGGAGAAATGGAGACCTGGATTTAAGGATATCTGTTCTCTTCACCAAACATTTTCTCTTCTGACAAACCCCAGCACTGGGATTTGAAATGATAAAGGGTGTTGATGCTGGGACCAAAAAGATTTCATATACCACTGCATCTTTCTCATGTGGAGTCTTGTCAGGAGGATCATGAGACTCACAAATGCAATGAGACCCAAAATTCTGAGGTATTCTCCTCGTAGTGACCAAAGTCTGAGTGGAAAACCTTAGAAATAGATCTAAATAAGGATCTATGTTTTTACTGTGGAAGAAAAAGCTCTTTGAAATGAGGTGTGAGGTAGTCAAGAAATACTTTTGACTGTTCTCCTGGAATCCAAGCTTGTGTAAGAGATCTTGAAAAAGATGCTGCAAAGTTAAGCAAGTTGTCTAACTATGAAAAATGTGGATACTCTGTAGCCTGCAATAAGCTATAACTTGAGCCAGACACTTTAAGAACACTCTTGGCGTGGTGGATAGTCCAAAGGTTAAGGCACAGGACTGATAATGTCATCCAGACATACAAAACTTTAAGAAACATCTGATGTCTGGATGAATAGGGACATGATAAGGATACCATAAGTCTGGTGTTACAAGGACACTTGAAAAAGGATTAAGAGATAACAGGTTGTGAATTGACACCCTTTTAAATTAGGGCACTAACACAAACATGTTTAGGAAAGAATGATCCAGTACTGGTCTCCAAGCATTTTCTTTCTTTGGCAATATGACCTTGAATAAAAAAACCCTCCCCAAGTTGGTCAGAGGAACTGGTTCTATCAGTCCTTGGGATGGCATGGGATAAAGAACAAGTGAAAATGAAATAGTCTGGTCTGGAAATGCAAAATAATTCCCTGGAAAGGAAGAATTTCCTCCCACTGTCATCTGTAATCTTCATGAATGATATTCAGAACCCATTTGTCTGAAGCAATCTGTTCCCAAAGAGGAAAACGGAGATTAAGACTTTCTGGAAGAAAAAGGGGGCCAGGGAGTGAGTGAGTGAAAAGGTGTCTTGAAACGTCATTCAGACATATTGGGCTGTCCTTGGTTTTAGAAGGTTAGAGACTTATTTTTGGAACCCCCTTGATACTTCTCCTTAAATGTCCGTTTACCTGAGCTGAGACTGTTCATTCTATTTTCTGACAAAAATGGAAGAGGGGAAATAAAATCCCTTGGACAATTTGAAAAGGGACAGCTGAAAAATCTAGATATTCCCTGGATCATCATGCCCCTTTCATCACAGTTTCTGATCACCTCTGCATGAGAGGCCAAACACTAAATCTCTATCCAAGGGAAAATTTAAAATCTCATTTATAACAGCATCTGGAAGGTTTTGGGAATGCAGCCATTCAAACCTCTTTAAACCAATACCAGCTGCCATAGCCCTGGAAGAAGCATCAACAGAGTCGCGCGCGCACACACACACACACACACACACACACACACACACACACACACACACACACACACACACACACACACAACAGGTAGTGAACTCTGCAAAAGAAGAAACTGCAGACAAAACATTCCTCATACTTTCATAATTTGCCACAGCAAACTTTAACATGTGAACCTGACAATTCAAAATTCTGAAAATCAAAGTTGCAGAAGTAAACACTTTTTATCCATGTCTATCAATAATTTTCCTATCCTTATCAGAAAAAGTAGAACTGGAATTAACTAAGTGCTTAACAGCAGTGGGATCAACTAAGGCTACAGTTACTGGGTCAAGTTTGGGAACAGTGTATAAAATTTAAAAAAAAAACTGAGGAATTTTATAGAACCCATCTGTCTTTTAAGGGCAGTTAGCTGATTAACAGGAAAACTGTGGCAGTAACACGCACATCCTCTACACCTGACAGAAAAGGAGGAATGGGTGCAGGGTCTGGAAAATCCTTCTGTAACAAATTATTTTCTTAGGGACTGAGAAACCTCAGTGTTCAAATCTCTTCAGGAAAACAGGAATTCCTCTCTTACCAGAAACTACTTTACAAAAAGGATCAATAACCTGAATTAAGCCCTAAGCCAGAAAACAGTAAACTACTCAAGTCTAAAGAAATTTGAGGAGTACCAGCAAAAAACAGTAAAAAACAAATAACACGAATCACTATAAAACAAAAAAATCCAGTAAAAGCACAAATGTTTATTAAACAAATTAAAACCATAATCCTTAAGCGCTTTTGTCTGCAAAGCTGAGACTTCAGACTGATTTGTATATAATGATGGGTGGTAACGTGTATTAAAGTTGCATCTCATGATCAATTACATTAATTAATGTTTGACTCTTTTCCTTTTAAGATAAGCAATAAAATCCTCCTTGTTATTTAACCCAGGAGGGTGGGAAGCATACAACTTCACTTGCCAAGTATATTCTAATCCTAATTCATCCTCTGCATTAAAAATATATTCAAATCCTTGCAATTCTTCTAAAACTAAAAACTTAAAATCCACCTTACATTTGTCAAGTTTATAGTGCTTGGCAAAATGCATTTTTTCATCCCCTACTTGAACAGCATGCTTGTGTTTGTAAATTTGTTTATACAATTCCCTGGTAGTTCGTCCTACATAAAATGCCATACAGGTTTTACAGAACACTAAATAAACTTCAAATTTAGACTTACATGTAAAACACCCCTTCATTCTAATGAAATATTCATTAATCTTTATTTTATTAGACTCAGTGTACAAGTAATCACACAAATTACAACTGTGACACTTAACCATATCTGGTTTATCACATTTGGTCCTAGGCTTATTTAGCTTGGTTTGAACATAATTCTTAAAACTTTTCACCCTTTTTTGCACAAATACAGGGCTGTCACCTACTACCCTTTTAATTTCAGGACAACTGCCAAGTATTCTCCAATTATTACTTATTATGCTTTTGATGGCTTGACATCGACACTGTTACCAATCAACATGGAAGTATTGAAATCTAGCTTCTTTGATTGTTTAACCGCCATATTTCCATACCTTCTAAGATCACTTACGTCCATAAATTTATCTCTTATTAAACCCTCAGGATAGGCCCTATTTAGAAATTTATTACATTAATACTCTCATCTACAAAATCTTGATCCTTAATGGTAAGGTTGCTCACTCTCATTAATTGCCCCTTAACAATCTTCTCTTTAGTTATTTTGTACCTCTTTTTTGTGAATTTTAGTCAACAATCTATTATTCTCTTTGAAAACAATTACAACCAAAAAACTGGCAGTACTCATACTATACTCAGATGTAAAACTTAAATAGGAACTAATACTATTAACATATTTTAAAAAATTATTGAGCAATTCAACCCCACCTCTCCAAATTAAAAAAAAAATCATCAATAAAACGTTTAAACAACACAATGTTGCTAGAAAAAGCACTTTCAAAAATATTTGATTTCTTCCATCCACTCATAAAATTTGAGGAGTACATACACGCCTGGTCTTTTGTTTCTTTTTCACAGGAAAAATGGGGCCAACAATGCTACTAAAGGCAGAAGCTGCTCCCCAGGGATGGACACAGCATTCTAACACAACAGGGAAACCTTCCCTGTTCCCTCGCTAAAGGACTGACAAGAGTGGTTCTCCCTTGCCCAATGAGGGGACTCCAACAACCGCAGAGGATATGGCTAACCCCCAGTCCATATTGGCTGTAGGTGCTATAGCAGAGGAGTAACAGATGAGTGGTCTGAGGTACAACAATAGCCACATTAGACTCACCCACCTGCAGCTGAGGTAAACTGGTAGCCTGTTGTGGTGGCAAAGGCTGTTTGCTTAACATTTTCTTTTCATGGCTGGAAGAGGGACCAGCCATGGAGACAGTCTGTACCATGCCTCTTTCCCAGGAAAGACAAGCAGCAAATGCCAGTAAAACTATCAGTCCACAAAAGTCACTTTTTGACAGAAAAAACATGGTAAAAAGCACTTTCAAACACTATGCCAACCACACCAAAGAAGAATTAACGCAATTTTCTACAGAAAATATGATTTCAGTTAGTTAAAATGACTTTTAATCTGACAGAAAAAAGCAAGTGCTCCATTTAAAAGTATGTGACAGTCTCGAGAAAGTCCTTAAAATACAACACTCAGAAAGTAATAAAACATTAATAAATTTAAGAAAATTGAAGTCCCCCCCCTCAAAGGGAGCTTATCTACCCAGCAAAGGGAAGCATAAATTGACTGTTGATCCTCAAAAGCCTCAAAGGAGCATATTTTTCAAAGGTAGTAAAACGTTGAAAGGCTTTGCTCCCAAACCTTTAAGTCAGCCAAGCTGATGCTGCTTGATTGTTTGGGCAAGTGGAAGGTGCCCTGAAACTTTGGAAGTTGGCTGGCTGTAAAATCCTTGGCAGGAAATAGCCCATATAACCAAAGCTACTGCAGCAGTGATCATTATGATGAACATCAAGAATACTGTGTGCAATTCTAGAAATATGTTTTCAGTAGGTCACACATTACAGAAATACAAAGCAGAGGAACAAAACTGGGGTATGGTCTTCACCAGAAGTCACAGAAAGAGACACTACAAAAACTTAATATAGACACAGTCTTAGCTAAATGAAGCGGAATATAATAGAAACATTTAAATACATCAAAACAATTCACATAGTCCAAGTGGGTACAAGCTTTCAAAAAAGTGAATAAAAATACAGAAATTGCATACACAATGCAGAAGGCTCAAGGGATATATATATTTTCAATAAATGGTAGTGGATTACTGAAACATCCTCTTTGACAAATGGACACATCAAATCAGTATTAAGATTCAAGAACAAGGGGTGACATAGGGCAATCTGAAAGCTGGAAGGAAGAAGCAATGTGTTGGTTAAATAGAATCTTCAACTTGACCAAAAAACTGAGAAGTGAGCACACTAGGTTGGCCAAGTGGTTCCTCACCTGCTACTAAAATATATGTTTGCATGTTTCAGCACAAATATTTTGGGACGGTGTGATATAAACTACAAGTAGTCACTCAGGTTGAGACATTGTAAAAATGAAGGTCTAGGGCAGGGATATCTAACAGGTGGCCCTAGGGCAATAATTTGGCCCACCAAATCATGTTATCTGACTTTCTTTATGTCCTATAACAAACTGATTTGAATGGACAGATATATGTTGGACATAGTAATGTGCCCCCCCCCCCCCCCAAACCTTGCCAAGTATGGTGAGTGGCCCCTTAACTGTACAATAAGTGGTCCCTAAACTAAAAAGTTTGGACACCCCTGGTCTAGGGCATGCTAACTGAATACACAGCACACAGGTGGACAAATTGGAGAGGGAATATGATACAGAGGAGTGTAAAAAGCAACATGTAAGGCAGAATTCAGTGAACTGAAGATGGAAGTACATGTGCTGCAGAGGAGAATATATTATTGCAATCTGCTGGATAAATCTACATGAGATTACAGTTCATGTGCAAGAGTGTAGAGTTAAGAAAGATGAAATTAAACACAAAATTTGAGATTTTAAAGATTCTTCCAAGGCAGGCAAACTACACAGATGCTAATGGTAGAAATGCTCTCTTGACCTGTTCACACTATATTCTATTCTACGTTACTCGAATTTGAAGATGTTTAAAAGGAGCACACTATGTCTCCTTAACATTACCCTGCTCAGAGCTCAACAGTTCAGCTTACAAAAGAAAAAAGAAACTGCAAATGACATATTTTCATAATACATGTAATCAAGCTTTTCATTTTAGAAGCAAGTCACACACACAAATATTTCCCCCCACCATGTGGGGAACTTTGGCCCTCAAACCCCCATACATTTTATTACTCTTAGTCTAAGGCCAGTGGACCTAGGAGGAAGAGCGATCACAGGTAATTTAACAAGTCTCTGTTTCTTTAAGGTGCACCAAGAGTGAACCACCCATAAATGCCTAGCACTCCAGCACTAACACCTTGTCCCAGTGTGAAATGGGTAACACAACATAAGCAAATGAGAGTTCAATCTATGACACCTGAACAACTTTAACTTGGGTTAGCTATGCATGTGACTGCAAGCCATTTAAAAATATATGTCATAAATATCACTGGTAAAGTTAAATGGGTTCCTATTAGAACGACAAAAACGCATTTTGTCGAATGCGTTTTCGTCGACACGTATAGAGCGAACAGGCAAAACAGTGAAGCGGCTGTTCAGCGAATTCTTTCCCTGGGAAAGAAGTTGCTTGACCGCTTCGTTGCTTTGCCGTGTTCTGCAGTGAAGTGTGGTTCCTTGTCCAGTATAGCTCCTGAGCGTGAATGTGCAACAGTTACTGACCTTAGGGTTAGGGTGCGGGTTAAGGTAAGTGCATATGTATGAAAGTGTTTACTGTTTTTTATTTTGTGTTAGATGTATGGTTGAGTTACGTGTGTATGTGTTTTCAGCTGTTTACTTTTGTTTTGGGGGGGTAGAATTAGGGTTAAGGTAAGTGTGTATGTGTTTGGAACTGTTTATGTAAATGTGCAAGAGATACTGACCTAGGGTTAGGGTGAGGGTTAAGGTAAGTGCACATGTTTTAAAATGTTTACTGTTTTTTTTTTTTTTCGTTAGATGTATGGTTGGGTTACGTGCATATGTGTATTTAGTTGTTTAGTGGTTTTTGGGGGTGGGTACAATTAGGGTTAGGGTATGTGTGTATGTGTTTGGAAGTGTTTAATGTTTTTTTTTTTTTTTTGGTTGGAACAGCGATTTCTTTCCCTAGGAAAGAAATCGCTGTTCTGTGGTTTCGACATTTTCAGCTTTCGCTGAAAATGTATCGATGAAACATCGTTTGCTGTTTTCAGTGCTTGATGTTTCAATATAGATCCAGTTAAACACACTCCTTAATGTGTAAACGAAACCTTAGTTATGATCATTTTACTGTTGCAATTTGGGCTAATGGTTTGAAAATTGTTTTTAAAATGTGTTTTCAAAAATATGATCAAGGTCAAAGGACCTGACAGCACAGAAATTGTGAACCTCCTCAACAAACCTTATAAAAGACAGCACACATTTTTAAAAATTATTCTCTAAATAGCTGCCTTAAATGGCATGAATATTAGTGTTCAAACACTGACCCAAACACTCTTCAGTTCCTGAAAATATTTGCATGAATAAAACACACTTGCTGACAGAACAGTAAACTGTCTAATCCAGTCTGTGTGTTGTAGCTTCACCCATTATTAGTCTTTCATTCTCCATAATTTATTCCATGTGTTTTTTTAGCAGTCCTTTGACACAGTGATGCAGCGGTAGTGTTGTTGCTTCACAGTAAAAGGTTTTCTGGTTTGATTTTTAGCTGGGGTGCCTTCTGTGTGGAGTCTGCATGTCCTCTCTGCACTTGTGTGGGTTTCCTCCTATGTTGCAAAGACATACATCTAGAGTCTTTCTCCCTGGGCCCCTGCTGAAAATTGGCTTTGTTCCAAGTTGGACTTTCCTGGTAGACAAATGTTAAATAAATATTACTTCCCGAATCATTCTCAGACAAGGCATTTCCACTACTCTCAGTAATGAAGAAACATTTTCTTTGAACAGTTTTACAATGTATGTCCTACAGCTTCTCTGGCTTCAGAAAAGGACATGGCACAACGTCTGCCCAGCTGTCATTAACAGGCACCAGAAGCACTGCATCAGTCTCAAGCAGTAAGTTCCTATTTTCTGCATTCAGGTGGTGAGTCATATGGTATAATCCCAGGGTAGATACCAAAGCTCATTCAAGAGGGAGGATGGCATAATGGTTAAGATATTTGCCTTCTAAACATACGGTGCAGCGTTTGATTCTCACATGGGTTAACTAGTTAAGGTTAAATATATGAACCTACTTATTATAAAAGAGTGGGAGGTTGGCATAATGATTAAGGTGTTTACCTTACAGACACAAGCTGCAGGGTTTGATTCTCACATTGAGCAAATGGCTAGGCTTAAAATGACCCACAAGGGCAGTTAGCCTAGTACTAATCTATGAACTCATGATATTTCTGTAAAAAAGTACTAGCATCTCTTGTAGAGGTCTATAGGAAACAAAATACAGCTTTAGAGCGCTCAGCCTATTTTTGTAACCAAATTGCATCATAGATTTGACATTTTTTAGTAAAATGTATGACCTGTCTTTAGAGTTTAATTATTTCAGATTTATCCCAAGGACAAACGCTGTATGGAATTCTAAATGAGGATCAAGTCAGTGATTTGCAAAAGGGAAGCATAACTTCAAGATGCCTTGATATTATTGTACAAAAGATATGCCATATTATTAATTATACAACAACCCCGCCATTAACATTCCAAAATGGGCACACTGATTGGTCAGCATGCACGTTGTAAATCAGACTTATACTAATGGAAAAAGGTCCGGTCGCCCGGACTTTTTCCATTAGTATGTCTTTTTTTACAGCAACAGAGAACGCAAGATCTCCGTTGCTTTTTACACACTGTCTCGCTATGTTAAAGGTGTTTAACATAGCGAGACAGCTTTAAAAAAAGTAACGGAGATCTTCCTTTCTTCGTTGCTTTTTTTAAAGCTGTCTCGCTATGTTAAACTCCTTTAACATAGCGAGACAGTGTGTAAAAAGCAACGGAGATCTTGCTTTCTCCATTGCTTCCACCCACAGCTCTAATGTACTGCGTAAGCATACGCATGCGCAGTACATCAGAACTGCCGCAGAATACCAGACAGCTGCGGAAGGGCAGCAAGGAGGCATTATACAATGCCATTATTTAAGAAAAGTAATTATTTTTTTTCTTAAATAATGTCATTGTATATAATCACCACTTCTGGGTGTGGGTAATGCTGGATTTACCCACGGTTGTCTTTGTTTGGCTACTCGGGCTTCGCCCTCGTGACCAAACCACACCAACCGTGGGTAAATCTAGCATTACCCACACCCAGGCGTGGGTTATTGCTATATTAACAGAGTCTAACAATAGTGGTGACATGACTATCAATGCACTATAAAAATGCAGCATCCTCTTTTGGTATGTCAATGGACTGATTGATGGAGAAGTAAAAAACAACCTTGGGGAGGAAAGATGGTTTTGTTCGAAGTGATACTCTGTCCTTTTGAAAGACCAAACAGGGTCTTCTGATGCACAATGCGTGTAGCTCCGAAACTCACCTGGCTGACATAATGGCTACCAAGAACAAGGATTTCCAAGACAAGAATATTAGGTCACACTTCACTACGGGTTCAAAGGGGGGGGGGGTTGAGTCAAAGACTGTAGAACTAACGTGAGGTTTCATGGCTCTATAGGCTGTCTGACTGGGGGTCTGATATGCGAAACTCCTTTGAGAAACGTTTTACATAAATGTAAGGGGTGAGCAATCAGGTCTGGAAGAGGGTCCAGAATCCATGGCGGGTATACCAGATGAGGCCGAAGGAAGGGGAACCAAACTTGTCGAAGCCAAAAAGGGGCTATGAGGATCACTTTGCATTTCAGCCGATGAGCTTTCTTTAAAAACCGTGGAACAGAGGAATGGGGGGATAGGCATGAAGAAGTCCCGTGGGCCAATCATGAATCAGTGTATCCCTATGGGACTCCCCTTTTGGGGAGAATAGGGCAAAATAGCTGCTGCACTTGTTGTTCGATGGAGAGGTGAAAAGGTCGCAACACGGCTGGCCCCAGCTGCTGAAAATTTCTGCTGCCACATCGGCAATGAGGGACCACTCGTGGGGCAGGAGAATACATCTGCTCAACTTGTCTGCAATCATGTTGGAGCTCCCCAGGGTATGCATTGCTATCAGAAAGCGGTTGGAAGCTATCACCCACTGCCAAATCCTCATAGCTTCTTGACACAAGGGGTAGGACTTGGTTCCTCCTTGGTTGTTGATACACCAGACTACTGACATATTGTCTGACCGAACTGCAGTTGTCCCAGAAGGAAGAACCTGATGGAATGCCTGCAATGCTAACAGCACCACTCTCAGTTCTAGAACGTTGATATGCAGGTTGGCCTCCAATGTGGACCATGTGCTTTGGACTGTCATTCCCTGGAAATGGCTCCCCCACCTGATCAGGGAAGCATCCGTGGTCACAATGGCCTTGGGCTGAGGGGAGTGGAATGGGCGGCTCCAAAGTTCTGTGTCTGGCCTCATCCACCAAAGAAGGTCCTGCTTGCAGGAGTTGGTTATCTGGATCTGGGAATATAGAGGGTGATGATTCGGGAACCACTGAGAAAGAAGAAGCCACTGGAGAATTCACATGTGCAGCTTGGCAAGAAGCACTATCAGGATTGAAGCTGCCATGGATCCTAGGGCCTGAAGAACCTCTCTCGCTGAGACTTTGTTTTGACAGAGTATCACTTGGAGCTGAAGCCTCAGTCTCTGGAGTTTGTGAGCTGGGAGTGACACCAGACAGGATCGGGTATTGAAGACTGCTCTGATAGATTCTATCTTCTGGGTAGGGACCAGGTTTGACTTCTCCCAGTGCACAGTTATCCCCAAAATTTCCGCCAGAGAAAGTGTGTATTGTAGGGCTCTTACCACAAGATGCTTGGTGGGGCGGTGAGGAGCCACTTGTCCAAATACGGAAACACCCAGAATCCTTGCAGTCTCAAGTGAGCTGTAACCACTGCCATGCACTTTGTGAACACTCTGGGTGATGTAGAGAGACCAAATGGCACGGCACAAAATTGGTAATGATTGGCTCCTAGCCGGAAGCAAAGCAGACTACTGGAGTGCTTGTCTATTTTGATGTGGTAATACGCATCCCGGAGATCTATCGAGCACATCCAATTGCCCTCCCTCAGAAAAGGGCGAATGGACTGAACCATGACCATTAAGAATTTGGTTTGGGCGACAGACTTGTTCAAGCTGCTGAGATCCAGAATGGGTCTTCAGTCCCCTGTCTTTTTTGACACCAAAAAGAATCTTGAGTAAAATCCGGATCCACATTGGTCTGGTGTGACTGGTTGGAAGACTCTTTTTTGGCATAGCTTTTTATTTCTGAAGCTGCCTCTTCCCTTTGACTGGGTGGAACATCCGGAACTTTTGTTGGAAGTTTCAGATAAGAAATAAGGGGAATGGTGTAACCTCTGGTAATTATACTCTGCACCCAACGATCGGTGGTAATAGAGTGCCAGGCAGCTTGGTGCAGAGAGAAACGACCCCCAACTGGTTTCAGAGACAAGCAATTGGGCAGCTCTTCAGGAGCACCAGTAAGACTGCCCAGAGAAAGACTCTCTGGAGCCTTGGTTACGTGGACCCCCTCTGTCTCTATAGGGGCGTCTTCTGGAGTTGTTACCCCCTCTGCCTCTGGGGGTATCATCACCACATGAAGCATGGAAAGGGCCCTCAGATTTTTTGTGCCACATCTTCCCAGTCCTCTGGTTCCTGGAAAAGGAACATTGAGGGTTGGAAAAAGGATGGCCTATGGCAGACAGGGTCTTGCCATCCTGTTTGCACCTGGCTAACTTGTCCTTCAATTTGGAACCAAAAAAGGGAAGATGCTTTGATGGGAGCATTCAGAAAGGAAGACTTGAAGGGATCTGTGAGGTCACAAATGTGCATCCAGGCATGACGCCTCATAACTATGCCTGAACCCGCAGCTCTAGCTGCCCCTTCAGTTGTATGTGAAAGCAACCTCATGGACGAGTTGGAAATCGATTCCAGGGTAGCAAGCTGAGAGGCAACTTTGTCACATACCTCATCAGACACCTGTCCTGTGAGTGTTCCAGAGAGTTCTGAGATCAAGTCTCGTTGGAGCTTCATAAAATGTGCCAAATAGTTCAGGGACCAAATGGCAAAGGTTGCTGATACAAAGATACACTTCCCCAATTTGTCCATGGCCTGGGACTCCCTGTTGGGTGGATGGACAGCAGGACTCTCTTCAGCCAGATCCTTTTTTCTGGCCACCGCCACCACCAAAGCATTAACTGGTAACCCTCTGGACCAATGTGGATTCTCCTCAGGAGGGGAAAAATTTTGTCAGGTTTCCAAGGGATCTCCTCAATAGAGTCAGGGTTCTTCCATGCACGTTGCACTACAAGCTGGACTAGCTCGTCAGCAGGCGGGGTAACCCAAAAGGTATATGGCCGGGCATGGAAAGCCTGCAGGAAGACAGACTCCTCAGAGGAAGGGTTGGAGGGCTTACAGTCACCCCTTTGCTTTAACATTTCAAGGATGTCTCTAAAGGAGACATCATCAGGGGGTGACCATGGGGACCCTTCACCATCATCGTAATCCGTGCCTTCTGTTAGAGACTCCTCAGGCAAGTTATCATGCTTCCTCTTGCACAATCTCTTCCATGGGGGCTTCTGAGGAGGACCTGGAAGAGTGGGTACCTTGAACAGGGGTTTCTTGTGGCTTTCCTGCCCAGTGTCCCGGGGAGGTGGTCCATGGCAGCTGTAGCTCAGGAGAGAAAACTGGGGTTCTGACACTGGTGAAATACTTCCGGAAGTGAGTGCCCTGTCCATCACACAGAAAGCAGGCCCGATGGGAGCCGGGAACCAAAAAGGACAACCTCAGAGCCAGGGTCACACCCTGCTCCATTGAACCCTCTCCCAAGGATGGAGCCTCAAGCCAGATTGAAGTAGAGGCTACCGGCATTGAGGACAGAACCGAGGGACCACATGGAACCATGCCCCAAACCGAGGAGCTCGCCACCCAATCATGAGATTGCGGAAGGATAGTTTCAGCAGAAACCGAGAACCAAAGAGACAGACCCAGAGCCTCAGTGAGGTCCACTACAGGTGCCAAGATGCAGGGGGTTCCAAGAAGGGCATCAGAGCAGAAGGCTTCAGAACTGGGATGGCCAAAGGAGGAGAATAGGATGGAGTCTGTGGAGAGGTCACCCCAAGTATTGCCGGACGATGGGTCTTGGAAGGCATGGGTATCCCCCTGGCTGCCAACAGCTGATCCACAAGATGCACCACATCAAGTTCAGAAAGGCTCCTGGTGGATCTAGTGGATACTCTGGATGAGGAGTCAGGTCGATCTAAGAATAGGCTATACACTTGACCTAAGAACGGGTCTATGGACGGAGAGTATCGGGTCCATGGTGCGTGATCTGCGAGCACTGATGTCTTAAGTTTAGAGGAAGTAGTGGGGTCAAATCCTGTGTTGCTGTAATAGAGCTTGGTGCCAATGGGGCACTCGGAGATGAAACAAGAGATTCAATCATCACTGAAGAGATAGGTATTGAAGTTGTGCACTGTGCCAAAATAGCCACAGGTGCTGAAGTCATAGCCGGTGAGGTGAGGTCTATAGTCGGTGCCTGAGGCAGTATTGGAGCTGGCGATGAAGCTGGCACCAATATAGCAATAGTCAAAGTACTCAGAGTAGACAAGGACGGTGCTGAGGAGGCAGATTTATGCTCCGAGGATAACTTTTGAATTTTAGGTTTCACAGACTTACCCCGGTCACCCAAGGGTGAAGAGGGAACCAAATGGGGCCTTTTCTTAACTTTCATAGGAGGGGTTTAGACCTCCATCACAGAAAGGGCCTCTGAAAAGGGAGATTTAAGCAGTCCCTTCAGAATTGTGACCACAACAGACAACCTCCTCAACCACAGAACAAAATAATCCAAAAACTGCTTACACTGACAGGAACCAACTCAGACACAGGGCATTTATTAAAAATACCCTGTGTCTGAGTTGGTTTATGTCATTGCAAGCAGTTTTTGGATTATTTCGTCCCTTCAGAATTAGTTTATTCTTGCACTTGTTCAGAGTGTGTCGGCTGAAACTTTGGCAAATCCCACAGGGAAGCTGCACCGAAAGGTGGGGCACCCCCAAGAAATAAACACAATCATCGTGAGAGTCACTATTAGGTAGTTTACCATTACACGAGGTACAGTGTTTAAAACCGGATGTACCCTTCTTATCCGACATCTTGAGAAGTAAACACAACAGTTCAAAACTTCAGAAAAAGGCAAACGCTAATTTCCTAAGTCAGAAAAAGATTTAAACACATGCAGAATATATCAACAAACCCGATATCAAACACACCAACTAGAGTAGAAAGAACAGGGAAGGAATACCAGCGATGGTATTCAAGGAATACCACAAGGGCAAAGAGAAAGGGCCGTACCAGCAATGGTACTGAAAAAGGTTACCAATGGGTAGAACTAGAGAGAAATATATCTAGAACTACTGTAATTTAACAGGAGAAGGACTATACCTCACACATTTTAAGAAACAAACAAGTTTTTCCCACAAAATATCAAAAAAGTTTCCACTTAGCTGAGAACTCGACTGAAATGCGGCTTTACGGCTATGTGACAAATGAGAGCCGAGGTAACAGGGAGAAGGGCATTGTGGGTAGAAGCTTAGCTTGAAAGTTTTTGGCTGGCTCGAGCTTGGTAATAGGCCGACTTGGTTCTGAGGGCTCAGAACCGAACCCCATCAGTGATGAATGGAAAGAAGATTAACAACATCAGATAGATTATTTGATGTACCTGATGCACATTCAAGGTTTCCCATTATACAGTTTGTCACAGCTACATCAATTCATGCTGCGATACCAGTTCTTGACAGAACTTTTGTCATGTCTTGGATACCAACAACAATTAATATTAACAATACTTCTCCCTTTAACAGCTCCCGGTTCGGACATTTTTGTGAAGCACAAGGTTTAACTATACAAAATGTGACTCCACTTAGGCTAGAAGCTAAAGGGCTAATTTAGAGGTTTATGGCCACCATAAATAAATGCATAACAACTGCTAGAATTAAAGGAATTCAACACAAATAACAAATCATTAGTATACTGAGAAGGTAAAGTTTAACACAAGCCAGCTTTATGGGACAGAAGGATAAAGCCATGATTACAACCCAGGCAAACAGAGTTTGAGCAGTGTCTTAGGCAGATAATGCAGCCTGCAGGGAAGATGGAAGTACCCATCCTGGGGGGAAGGGAAGTGGTTCTCTGTAGGCTGGTTGATGCCCCAGGTTAAGCAGAGGCTTTACTATAGCAGTGAACTAGTCCAGGGAAGATGTGGGCTGTGGCCACCCAAGCCAGTGATGGTAGCCTTTGCTGCAACCTGTGAACCAGCATGCATTTGCAGGGCTGAGGAACACAGGTAATCCTTGTGGTGGACAAGGTTCTCACATCTAGGGGGAAAGGGCTAGGGCTATAATATATGCCCTCAGTTGCCAGAATGCCAGAGATGACACAAGAAACCCTCATGGCTGCTTGCATGATGGCCTCTCTTGGTGGTTCTCACTTCTTTACTTTTGAATGGGCTGAGTCTGAAAGGGGAGGGCATGATGGTCAGCAGGCATGGGGAAACAATAAAAATATTTCTATTTAGACCGAATTAGTGATCTAATACTGCAAGCATCTGACCAGGGCTAAATTGAGATGAATTCAACAGTAAGCCACAGAGTGGATGCTTTGTGCAGACAAAGTTACTAACATACCTAAGGTCATAATTACTTCAACTGGACTGTACAGGAGCACAGTGATGAACAGCACAGGCGTGAGATGCCTGCTGGCAGTGCTTAGAAACCAGAAACTAATTCAAACAAATTATGCATGACTTCCACTATGCAGTGCAAGTCGAGTGGTTAATATTCTGTTCCTATATTTTTTCCTGGAATCCTGTACATATTTTGAAAGGAAAGAACCCAGTTTTGACAAATGCAGATTTTTTCTGTCCTGCAGACAGACTCTTTGTTGTCTGACTCCCTAAACTACTTTGGGCATTTAAACATGATAGGGCCTCTCCTGTGCCATTTCATATTTAAGAAAAGGCTGGTTTGTCACCATGATATATCCACTACATGCAATAGTGGGATTTTTGTTCCATTTTTTCTAATGAGATTTTGTCAGGCCATCCTCAACAAAGTAGCTACAATGAGTTATTAATTGTAGCTTCCCTGAACACGACACCATCCCTTACATTTGGCAAATATGTAGATAAAACAGTGGGCAAACTATTACCTGCAAATAAAAATGTTATAAAATATCACTGATTCCTACCAACCCTTTAATTCAGATTATCCAAAGTAAATACAGACACAAAACAATGAATAAAACAGTCATATTCACTCAAGGAGCCCCAAACTTGGTTTTACTTATTTGCAGTACCAAATAACCACTGGGTGTGACTCAGGAAGGGAAAAAAACTGAATTACTTTTTGTGGCAGGATTGGTAAAAAGAAAAACTGCCTGAAATGGGAAGACAGTTGACATGAAAAGAGCCAGGATATGACAAGTAGGATTTACTGACCACTGTAGGCTAGCAGCTAGGGATGCAGTTGTGTTGTGGGATAACGAAGAGTAGAGGAAATCTAAGGAGGTTATATGACAGAGAGTGGGAGACAGTAGAAGCACAGTCTGGGGCAGAAGCCTGCCCTGTCCAAAACAGGTGGAGTAAACTAAATGAAAAATTAATTGTTTAAGAGTCAGCAAGAGAATGAGAGGGGGAACACATGGAAGTTTTTTTTTTGTTGCCACATCAGGGCTGAAGAGAGGTAAGTTCAAGACTGTTAGAGATCAGAGATATCACTTTTATATTTTGTAGTATTTGAGTAGGGGCCTTTATTTTCTTTATAAAGGGAAGATCTCCCCTCTTCTCCTCAACAGTGTCTCACAACTAGGACTAAGCAGCACTGCCATTAAGTGGTTTTCCAGTTACCTCATCAGGCGAACACAATCTGCCAAATGACAGGATTCATATTCTAGTCACCATTCAGTACAGACAGGAGTACCATAAGTGTCAATACTAAGATCCCTCCTATTTAATATATTCATAAATGACATGCACAAGGCAGCCAGACATGCAAAATCATTTAATACACTGATGACTCATTTCTTCTTTGCTCAGCCAAAACACTACTCAAACTCAAATCGACCAAGATTCTTTCTCCACTAGTAAGACCAGACTGGAACAATCCCAGCTTGAATCCCAAAAAACGAAATCAATCACATTTACCTCTAATAACCTCCGACCAAGTAGCACTGCACTAAATACAGTCACATCTATTAACACCAAAACAGAACAAGTCTTCCACATCAAGTTACTTGGCGTAATCATAGGTGACAAACTAAAATTTGAACAGCACATTCGTGCTGTTGTCCAAAACAAAACAAAAAATCACAAATTATGGCTGCTTTACAATTACCATTTCTTACTGACCACAGCAGGAATGTAACTGCAATATTCCTATTACTTCATAGCCTGCTGAATACATCTAGAATTTTCACTAACCCTCAGACTACACTAATAAACAAGCTTGGACAGTATTACAATAAAATAAGTAAATCTGCAGTAACATTCCAAACACATCATATATACAGGTCTGAACTGTCTGCAAACAGCTAAAGTTAACTTTGAGTATGTGTCTACCTGTTTGAGCCAATATTCATTTTCCCCTGGACAGCACTCTGCTTTGGCTTGTAAGCAACCCCCCCCCCCCCCCCCACACACACACACACATACTCATCTTCCACTTTCTGTCTTATTCCCTTTTGTTAGCAAATAGTATCCATAACTGATCAATACTGTGTGTTTGTTAATTTAAACTGAGACCACAGTAGCCTACTGATACAAGGTTATCCTGTTTTTCCACCTGAGAAATGGTTAAGAAATGACTTACAGTTTCAGAGCAGTCCTTGGTCAGTTGTGATTGTTTCTTAAACACAAACTTGTCTTTGCTTTGGCTCATTAGCAGCAGTACAAAGAACTGCATGCTCACACCCTTGTTCTCCCCTCCCCCTTCCCTGTTTATTACCTTAAGACAATCCCAAAGTTAATAAATATTACATGTGGCAGGCACCATTTTTAACACTACAACCACCCTTGTCACTATCATATGTTCATTTATCAGTTAACTCTGTTACCTGATTGTTTCCAGCCCCCTCATAAGAGCAACTAACAGGGTTTCTACCCTCTTCGCTCCCCACCCTGCCCCCTATTTCCTCCCGCCCCCAGTGGTCCCACCTTTATTACACTCACAAACCCCTCGCATCTTTCCAATAGCCAACCACAGTGCTAACCCAACACTATCTCCTCCATTTTCCCACTACTATCACACCTCCTCAACTAACATGTACAAGCATACCTTACCTATGCTCACTGCATGCACTCTCCTTGCGTATCGTACATCCTGCCAAATCTCAATCATTCCCCCACTCAACCACTACCACTGTACTACTAATCACACTACCACTCCTGTCTCACCCTCACTCAGCTCCCCTTCCACCAACTCAAGAACCATCCCTATGTACCTCCCACATATTCTACCAACTATATTACTCAAACATAAAGCATCCCTACAACTTAACAGAGTAAGCCTCCCACCATACCTATTACCCACAGAGCACAATCATAAAGTTTCCCTTATAAACAAACACATTCAAAAACTGAGAAAACTAATAACCTCATGCATATCAAAACTAGCCCTAAGTGGAGACATCCACCCCAACCCTGGCCCTACCATCTCCAACCCCAATCCTCATAATCAGACTAGAAACCACAACTTCTTCCATATTACAGCCAATAGAAAGCCAAGTGACTTCCTTCTACTAAGCCTAAATATTAGAAGTATATCCAACAAAGTCCATGAACTCCATGCCACCATAGACTTGTACTCCCCAGATATAGTCATCCTGACAGAAACCTGGCTAAAACCTCACATTACCAGTGAGCAAATACTCCCTACAGGTTACGGCATACTAAGAGTAGACCGGCTAAACAAGAAAGGAGGCGGTGTAGCTATAATATTTAAACAGAATTTAAACATCCAGATCTTAAAATCATCAGCTCCACAAATAGGCAATGAAGAAATAATATATACCAACCTCAAAATAAACCAAAACAAAACCATCAACATAATTGGATGCTACTTCCCACCAGGCCAAAACATCTCTCCACTACAAAACCTCCTCAGCTGGTCTACCCACCATCTCCCCCAAGAAACTATCATTTTAGGTGATTTCAATATTGACTGGCAATCCTGTTCTGGCAACCATCCATCCCATCATGTAAACCTTTATGGCTTCACCCAACTAGTCCAGTCGCCGACCAGGATAAATAAAAACTCCAGCAAGCACATTACCCTGGATTGGATACTCAACTAGACAGAAATTCCTAGAACTACACAATAGAGTTAAAAAGCTAATAAAACAGGACAAATTCCAATACTACCAGTCTGCCCTAGACTCCTCCCAACACAGCCCCAAACAATTCTGGTCCTCCATAAACTCCATCCTCCACCCAGGTAAAGTCAGTATCCCTCCTCCTAACATCCCTCACTCCTCAGAAAATATTGCTACCTCATTCAACACACACTTCACACAAACCATACTATCACTAGCTAAACAACACAACCCCCCATCCCCTCCAACCCACGCCTTCAACTAGTAATCTCCCCACTGCCTTCTTTTTTTCTCCTGTACCTACCTCCAACATAAAAAAAACTCTTAACTAAACTTAAGCCCACCAAATTAGCAGCAGACAACCTCCCAAGTGAATACCTACAAATCGCAGCTGATGCTCTGGCCTACCCAGTATCCATCTTGATTAACAGATCTCTGTCAGAAAGTTACGTTCCCACACTATGGAAGGTATCACATATAATTTCCCTCCAGAAAGGCGGACCCTCCACAGAACTAACCAATTACCGCCCCATAGCTATTCTCTCTCCACTCTCCAAAAAACTAGAGAGATGCATACACTCTCAGGTCTCAGACTACCTCCTTACTAACAACCTCCTTTCCAGTACTCAGCATGGTTTCCGACCAAACCATAGCACCACCACTGCCTTACTCTCCTTTACTAACACCATCCTTCAGCATAAAAACAATGGCTATCTCTCCTCTGCTACTTTCCTAGACCTATCTAAAGCATTTGACATGGTCCCACACAAACAACTTATCTCTGCCCTCAATAACCTATCCTTCTCTCAATCAGTCACCAACTGGTTTCAGAATTACCTGTCTGACCGCCAACAATCCGTTGTATGGCAGAATGACATATCTCCCCAACTACCTGTCTCCATAGGGGTTCCCCAAAGATCCATCCTTGGACCCCTACTCATTTCTGTTTTCACCAATAATCTAGCCTCTGCCACCAAACATGGCACACTCATACAATACGCAGATGACTCAACCATCATCTGCTCAGCCCAGTCCCTACCCAAACTGCAAAAAGTCACACAGGAAGCCTTTTCCTCTGTTGAAACTTGGTTATCCGATGCCCAATTAATACTAAACCCAAACAAAACTAAACTACTCATCTTCCAACCCACCAAACATACTCAAAACAACTCTCACTTTAACATCACAACAAAAGACAACACCACTATATACCCAACTGAACACACCAAATTGCTAGGAGTGGAAATAGACAATAAACTAAAATTTGACATTCACATATCCATGACCATAAAAAAGTCCACAAAAAACTAGGAGTGCTATACAGAAATAAGCAACTTCTCACCAAAGCAGCAAAGATTTCAATAGCAAATTCCCACCTTATCTCCACCCTACTTTATGCCTCTCCAGTATATACCAACCTAAGGCAATGCGATCTAAACAAGCTAGAGACCTGCTACAACAAAATCGCCAAATTTGCCACAGGGGCATCCTACCATAGTCACCACTGTCTCTCACTTGCTGAACTGGGCTGGCTTGAACTCCCTCACCTCCTTCAATGGTATCAACTCTCACTCACCCACAAACTAGTAAACCATCCACTAAATGTCCCATCCCTCCAGAATCTACTCCAACCCTATCGCACCACCAGACCACTAAGATCCAGCAACACAAATCATGTGCAGATCACTAAAGCCAATAACTGCTGGTGAAGCACTATTCTCTTGCACCATAGCCAAATTATGGAACTCCCACCCACAATTACCTCCGTACCATCATGCACCCACTTCAAAACTTTACTAAAAGCGCACCTAAAAACATGCTGGCTATGCCCTTGCAACTCCCACTCTAAAATCACCCACCCCATCCAACCACTACCTTTCTTTCCACTCCACTAACTACCTTGATTACAGCAAGCTCAGATGCTCATAATGCTAGTACTTATTATATAGCAGGAACTTCTTATTGTAACATTTGTTAATGTCTGTTATGTACTTCACAGATAAAGATTCTAGTTGTCAACTGATGTACTATGTTCTTCATCTGTAAATATGTTGTAAGTAATTGCTATGTTATATTATTAATCGCTATGTAATCCAATGTAACTACTGTCTGTTTATTTTAACTGTGGAGCTTTTCTCCCCGGGCCTCCGCTGAAAATGGACCTACATCCAGTCGGACACTCCCGGTCAACAAATGTAAATAAATAAATAAATAAATAAAAATATTCCCTTGGAAATCCTAAACTGCCTAGAACTATCATACCACACATCATATACACAGCACATAATGGCACAAAATATACTACACCATCTCTCACATACTACAGTCATCAGCAATACAATAAAACAATACAAACCCAAAAGGAACCTTTGATCAAAAGGGCAATACCTAACAAAATCCCAAAAATCCAGCAACTCATATTGGGATTCCTTATACTCAGTAAGCAGAGCTAAACTATGGAACAGCATTCCCTTCGTCATCACATAAATAAACAATCTCCTCACTTTTAAGACCAATTTTGAAGTACATCTATATCATACTAGAATTTGCAAATGTTCCGAATCCTCAAGTTAAAATACCTAAATACTCATGATTCCCTCCACTTAACTAGTAAACCATTTCTTCCGAACTGAATCTATGTCTTACTGAAGTAAGTTTATTACACTACTGCCATGAGAAATGCAAGCAGGTCTGTTCTTTTATTACCTTATAAATCAGTATGATTACAGATACATAGTACATTGCTTTAGCTACCAAATTCTGAAACTCTTTACTGCTAAGTGATGTTATTACATTAATACCAATAGTTTCATGTTTCAGGACTTACAAGATGGCTGCACACTAATCAGCAGTTTAAATTCATCTCTCCCAGTGTGAAAAAAGACACTGAGAAATAAGAGCTACTAATTCTGCCAGCATAATAAAATTCAGTTACTGGCTATCAAGTATATTGTCTTGATACCAACAAACAAGAAATCTGGAGAATATGAAAGAAAATCAACAAGAAAACACTGATTGGAAAAAAAATCCTACATCTGTTCACCAAAAAGCAGTTCAAGCTTAAACTGGTACAAAATATGGCTTCTAGTAATTTAGAGAAAAAATAAATAAAGTATACTGAGAGGAGACTAAAATAAATGAAACACTGAAAGTATTAACAACTCAAATAACAAAAGGCTGGAAAAATAGTAGAAGCTTTAACTAAGTACTCAGATGAACTGATAAAAGCTGCAAAATTAGAGGTTGAAGAAATGGCTGGCTGAATATTAGACTTTTCAAGAAGAGCAGTTTCAAAAACTGGCAGTTAGAAGACAGCACACACAGAGAAAACCTGAATTTGTCTTCTGTACCAGAGAAACTGTAAGGAAGACTATATTAATTTTATGAAAGCACAAATAAGCAACTGGACTAGCATTCCAAAACAGTATTGTTAATTGAAAGGGCACATCTTCTACATGCTCCAAACCTGGCTGTTTCTCATGACCAGGTTTGGAGCATGCACATCTTGTTTATGCTCCAAACCTGGCCATGAGAAACAGCCAAGACCTGGATTGGTAAAGACTCAATCACGCCATCAGAAACAGTTGATCCAGACAAAACTGTGACAAAAAGGAAAAGTATTAAAATTGGAGACAGCATACAGTTTGAGGAGACTTATTATTCACTGTATGCCAAGCAGAAGGGAAGCACATTTGTCCCAGTAATCAGGGAATGCTGAGAGGCAGATGTGAGATTCAAGCTGCTTTATCCAGCTGTCTTCAGAATATTCTTCTTGGAGGATCAGATATATTTTTGATGTAGAACAGGCTAAGGAAGAAATAAAAGTTTATCTTACAAAAAGTTAGCCATTAAACAGAAGGGGAGTCTCCTTCTCATTCTTCTGACCATAAAGTTTATAGTGAGTCTTTGCCATTGAAACTTTTTCCAATGTTGCAAAGGAAAATGCTTGAGAAACAGAAAAAAAGCACAGGAGTGGACTAGAAGACACTGGAGTACTTTGGACTTGAACCAGAACTGGGGGGGGGGGGGTGCTGTGTGTGGGAGAGATCAGCAATAATGAAATTAGTGAATAAATGTGATATTATAAAGCATCGATCAAATTTCTGAAATATGGCTTTTTGAGAAATAACAGGCTGAGAGAGATTGGACTTTTGTTGACTTTGTTAAATTTGTGGGTGGACTATCAAGCATATTCCCCACTTTAAGTCATTAATGTTTAGAAGAACACAAAAAGAAAAAAAGTAAATGTTAGTAAAACAATTTTTGCTCATAATAAGCATTTATACAAAACATTTCATGACATAAACTGCATGCTACATAGTAAAGCAGTTTTGTGTAGTAGGTAATCAGAGGCATTTTAACTGTGGGGATGAAGGAGTCTTTTCAGTGACTGTTGCATGTGATGAAAGATATTACAATAAATAACTACTTTTTTAGCTGTAATAAATATAGGCTTTACAATATAATAAGAGACGTAAGGCTGTACAAAAGCAAGTTTTAAGTTAATCTGCTATGATCTTGAGATGCTGCTGTGGGTGTGGGGTATAAAAGTGCACTAATTCTATTATATTACATAGTATTTATTATTTATTATATTTATTGACATTTGTTGACCAGGAAAGTCCACTGGGCCCAACGACCCATTTTCAGTGCAGGCCCATGGAGAAAAGCTCAAAAGAATCACAGAAATTTTTACATAACATCAGCTTAAATTTGACAGTCAAGAAAGTTTTTACATAACACAAACTGAAGTAGATATACAAGACAAATGCATATTATAGAGGTATACAATACAAGAAAATAAACAGAGTGTGTTAAATTTTTAGTAATTCTGTTTGTATATTTTCATAAGTAAGAATACTGTTTAATCAATTCTGTTTATTCAACCACAGAAATAAAGCAAGAGAGCTTGGATATGAAGACGGATAGTGTAAATTGCAACTATATTATGTTAGTAATAGTATTTGTAGTGTATAGTGGCCAGGATTTTTAAGGTGTATTATATTATATTATTATATTGTAGTATATTATGTTCTATTATATTATATTATATTATATTATATTATATTATATTATATTATATTATATCATATGTAGGGTTATGTTTTCTCTTATTTTTGAAAAGGTGAATGTCTGGATTAATGCCCCTAGCTTAATCTAGAAACAAGTGAAACATAAGACAAAATGATGAAAGCCATAGCAAGTGCTACGTTTCTTGCATATGCAATGACATTAGCTTGTTTTTCTCCATTAGCAAACATTCAGTAGGAATTAGGAAGTCTGCATCTGAAAGCAGCTGTACATTCTGTTCTTTACTGAATGAAACTGACAGATTC
Source organism: Protopterus annectens (assembly GCF_019279795.1). Taxonomy (NCBI): domain Eukaryota; kingdom Metazoa; phylum Chordata; order Ceratodontiformes; family Protopteridae; genus Protopterus; species Protopterus annectens. Next base: position 992,508,169 of record NC_056735.1, on the reverse strand, counting down.
CTTCATGCATCTGCAGAGTTGTTAGCTTTTTTCTGCCTTCTCTCACTGATGATGACTTTCCATAGAGATAATATGTTTGCAGGTGCAAGCAAATAATCTTGAGAGTTCTGATCATTCTTTGCTGAGAGAAATGCAGAATTTAATGGTACAAGGGCAAGCAGTTCCATGTAAAATAAAGTTTGAAATTATAGGATGCGAATAAGAGACAGCAGCCTCCCTAGCATCTTTAATACTTTAATGCATTTAGTAGAATAGTATATAATTTTGTTTTATTTAAAGATACCCAGTGCATGTTTCCTTAGGATTAAAAGTTAATGTTTTCTGAAAGTATACAAATAGTTTTTCATTTCAGGCAGGGGCAAGGGGTTAAGAAAAGAACTGACATCAATCAGTGTAAGTAGGAACACATGTGACATGTTTCAGCATGAGTAACCTTAATTTTTAGGTTAGGTAATACCTGCAAGTGCAGCTGTCAGTTTGGAGGAAATTGTTCCTATCTGGAGGGTTAAACTTCATATTTTTAAGATGTGCATAGGTTTGTACATTTGCTCTAAGTTATGTTATGGGGATGTTTGAAAATGTATTTAGTTTTATTGTTTGAGGATTTTTAATACAACAAAAAGTCTTGAAAAATGTTACATAGGTTCAAATGGAAATGACAACAAGCAGCTACATATAAGATCAGTCTGCCAAACATTAGTGCGTATGTGTAACACAAAAGTTGGAAATATATACTCAAAAAACTATCACGTACAATAGGTGGGAACAATAACTTCTTATAATGGCTACACTATTCATACTATCTTGGAATGTAAATGGCCTTGCAGGTGTAGAAACAAAGAAAATTGTACGGAATTATATTATGAAATGCAGAATGCAAACAGAAATTTTGCAAGAGACACATTTGGAAGGAAATGAGCATTTGAATTTCATAAACAGATGATTTCAGGATGTATATCCAGCAGAATATCAGGGACACAGAAAAAGGGTAATAATTATACTAATTGCTAGTGGACCTCCAACAGTGCTAGAAGAGGAAAAAAGATAATAATTGTATATTTGTGGTAGTAAGTGGCTACTGGCAAGGGAGAAGGATTACTTTAACAGGTATTTATATTACACCAAAAACTGCTGTTATGGAGCTTAAGAAAACTTTGGTAGAAATGATCAGCTTTCAGCAAGGAATATTACTTATAGGTGAGAACTGGAACTTGATTTGCAAAAGTGAGGATGTTATCTAGGACACCTAGAAGGGAAATATAACAAAAGAGTATAAATTTCAGAAGAAATTTATTAAAGTATTTGGTATAGAAAACTTGAATTCGGTAGTAGAAATTCAGACAGTTAACATATTACTCCCCAAGGTATAATAACTGAGCTAGACTAGATAGAAATTATATTTCACAGGAACACATGCATTTAACTGAAAGCTTCAACACACATCCAATAACTACTTCATATCATAACCACCAATAAAATCTAACATAAAAGTGTAGGCATTTTTCCCCACCTGCCTGTTAAAAAGAGAGGAATTTAAAGAATGGGTAGTGGAAATTACTCAATATTTACTATGTAAGACAGATATTTCTTCATAAGCTATAGCTAGTGACTGGGATAAAATGAAAACATAGTTCATAAGAAGGTAGAAATAAGAGGGAACAAGATTTTTTAACAAAGTAATACAAATTATTAAGAAGGACTGACAAAAGAACTGCAGAATAAGGGGACTCACACAGAAAAAGAAGAGGCGCAACTGCAAAGTGTTAAAGAGAAAATTAGGGATTTTCTGGATAATATGTATGAGTTTAGAAATATTGCCATTAAGCAACTATTTTTTGCTAACTCCAGAGCACAACAATGGTTGGCACAACTACTTAGGAAACATAAAGTGAAAAGTATTGTCGCCAAACTTAGGGAGCCTATAACAAGAAAAAATAAGAGATTCTTTAGAAGTATTAAAGATATTTCAGAACTTTTATGAACATTTATATAAAGCAGTGAAATGTGGAAATCAAGAAAGAGCCAAGAATGGAAATATTTGTTGAAGACTTAATTATGCCAAGGTTAGAGGTGGCTGGGACTCAACACTTAATAATTAAGACAGGAGGAGATGAGATAAAAACAGTGATGTAAAATCAATCTGCAGGAACGTTTCCAGAACAGATGGCATTCCTGTGGAAGTCCAAAAGCTAGGATGGAAAAAACTGATAAAGATCTGGAAATATTTTAAGAGGAGAAGTACCAACATCCTGGGAAAAAGCAGTGGTAGCTGTAATACCTAAATAGGGGAAAAATCCATCAGATCCAGATTCATACAAGGCCATTTCAATACTAAACCATGATTATAAAGTTTTTATGTCTATAATGGCTAAAAGAATGGCAAAAGTGATGCCAAAATTGATAGATATGGATCAATGTGGTTTTGTGGCAGGGAGGCAAACATTTGACAACATTAAAAGAACACTGATGATCCAGAGGGAAGCAGAATGTATGAAAATACCACTGTTGTTGGTGGGTCTTGATGCACAGAAAGCATTTGACAGAGTAAGCTGGGACTTTATGAGTAGAGCAATGGAAGCATTTGCATTCCCTGATAAAATTATAAGGTTGATTAGGAGGATATATGAGGGTTTGGAGAGAAAATTAAAGCAGGCTGGATCCTCACTGATAATCTCTGCTTGGGCAGAGGAACCAGGCAGGGGTGTCCTCTCACCCCTTTGTTATTTGCATTAAATTTAGAACCACTGGCAGAGAAAATTAAGGATTCAGAAATTCAAGGATATAATTGGTATAGTAATCATAAAAAGTTAGCTCTATTTGCAGATGACATTATTTTATAGCTGACAAAACCGGAAAGGGACATTACAATGCTGTGGAATATATTGAGACAGTGTCAGATCTTTTTGAGATACAAAATTAATGAAGCTAAAACAAAGGCAGTAGTGGTGAACTATGTGTGAAGTTAGATGAAGACTGCCAGCCTAGCCAGACAGAATTTTGGAGATAATTCTGTCATTTGTAAATATTAATGTAAGCCACAGTTTTGTTGTCTTAAATGGAAAAAAAATGCTGTTACATGTGGAACTGCAAAAATGTAACAACAGTGCACTCTGCTGACCAAGTAAAGCATGTTGTGACCCTTTGATCTAAACATGGTGCCAAAAAGTCTAGATAAAGGAAATTTAGCTATTATTTTAAAGCCAGAGTTAATGGCCAGAATTTGCATGCATAAATGTCCTTAATGGCTTTGCTTCCTGACCTGGTGTGATCTTACTAAAGAATGTAGCCTGTTAGCCTGGGAACCCCAGGAAAGTGTGAAGAATGATGTAATGTGACCCAGGAATGTGATTTTAAAAACAGAGAGAATCAGAAAGCATTAATCATTTTTGTCTTGACCATCCAACTCACAGCACTGTCTTGCTCTATATGTAAGTTTATCTTAGATTTGTGTTTTCTCTTAGAAATAGCTAGAAACTAGAAATATTAGACTAAGTGTTTTCTGTGATGTCAGAACTATACAACTGAATTATTTTAAGTATTTCTCTGTAATCTCTGAACTCTTGACTAGCACTGTGTAGTAAAAAGTATTGTCTTGTGTTTTAACTATTTGTTATTAAATATTTTTAAACCCTTTCAACTGTGGCTGTTTTTGTAGAGATAATTTAAGCTCTTTAGAGTAGTTGCATGCCTTTGGTAAAATTGTACAAATCCACTGTAATAGCTTTAGCCCTGGGCTATACTACCAATTGGATAATAATATTGCACAGTAGTAATTGGAACCCTTTTAAGGGCTTTTGAGTAGCTGATAAATATTAGTGGGTGGTGGCAGCTGGTACTACCATATAGTCTGGGAGAAAGGGACATAGCTGGAGAACCTGTGCCAGCCTTCCCCAGGAGTGTCTGTGTGCTTGTATAAACTCTTCTCAAAGTGTGTGTGTGTGTGTGTGTTTGTGTGAGCTACTTAGGCAGGGACACAAAGCACTGGTTGGACAGAGAGGGTGCTGGAGGAGTTAGCTTGCACACTAAGCTGAGATCTGGACCCTATAGCTCTGCCAGTGGGGAGTCTTAATGGGGACCTGGAGAGCAAGGGAGCGACCAGCCCTGAACTGACTGTCATCTCTATGTGCTCTTAAGGGAAATTGCACTTTACTGTGTGTATTTGTTATCCTTTCTTCCTATATGAGACACCCCTCTCTGATATTAGTGGTGAGGATTGAGGCTCCTTGATTGCTGGGCCAGGGCATGGGCATCACATATTAATTGTTTGGCAGTGGAGGGATATCCACACCACATATTAATTGGTTGGCAAATACTAATTGGCTTGTAGTGGTGTGGGTAGAGGGAATCCCTGTAGCTTGTATACAGTGAGCTTTGAAGGTGTTTTGTACTCTAAACTAGCCACACAGTGAATACTCAGAGTTCAGATCACAATTGTTCTATTTCTGTTGTTACCTTAGTCAGGGTAGGCAGCATATCAGCAGAGGAGTATGGAAAGCTGACAAGGAGCCAGCTGGCAGAGATGTGCCAGGCTAGGGGACTGGTGCATGGAAAAGTACAGTTTTGTACCTACCATAAATGTAGATATCCGATAGATATGCAACTGCAGTCATAACATATGGGTTGTCCTGCCTCAGGCAGCCCTCGGTCGGCCGGATTCCAAAGTTTGGGTCCGACGTCGGCTGATGTCGCATTTCTCTCCAACGTTAGAGCGGCTGGAGTATATAAGCATCAGCCGACACCATTTTCTTCAGTGTTTCTTGCCCCAGATGCCAGGTGTCCTCCAAGGAAGGCTGTAATCAAATTGGAAGACAAAAACAGGATTCCAGACAAATAAGTACGCAATAAACAGATACACCATAACAGATATCCCCAGCTAAGAGAAACAGGGATAGGAGTGGACCCAAGGCATAGAGGGGTATGGAGGGAGGGAAAATCCGACTGCAGCTGCATATCTATCGGACATCTACATTTATGGTAGGTACAAAACTGTACTATGTACTTCAAGAATGCAACTGCAGTCATAACATATGGGTTGAATACCATAGCTTAGCTGGGGGAGGAGGAATGCTCTAGGAAAGAGATGGTGTGGCAATCAAACCCTGCAGGACTGCCGAAGCAAAGCCTACTCTGGATCTGGAGTATAAAGGGAGATTGTAGTGTTTGGAGAATGTATGCACGGAGCTCCATGTAGCAGCTTCTAGAATGTCTTTTGTAGGCACCCCTCTTAAGAATGCTGTAGAGGTGGCTGTAGCTCTGGTGGAGTGTGGTCTGACATTGGCTGGAACATTCTTCCCATGGAAGGAATAACAAAATCTGATGCAATGTCCAATCCATTTTGAAATAGTCTGTTTGGAAATTGCTTTTCCTTGTACTCCAGGGGCGTAAGCTACAAAAAGCTGATCAGACTTCCTACTGGTCTTGGTTCTGTCCAGGTAGTAGCGAAGTTGTCTGTGAATGTCCAAGGTATGCAACAGTCTTTCCCCTTTGCTCTCAGGATTGGGGAAGAAAGTAGGCAGGTGAATAGCTTGATTTAAAGAAACCCTAGATACACCTTTGGCATAAAAGTAGGGTTGGTTCTTAAGGAGACCCTGTCTCTGTGAAAGATTATGAAAGGTGGTATTGCCATTAGGGCCTGTAGTTCCGAAACCCTTCTTGCTGAGGTAATTGCCAACAGGAAAGCTGTCTTCCATGAGAGAAATTGTAAGTCCACTGAAGCTGCTGGCTCAAAGGGAGATAGAGTCAGTTTTTCTAGGACAAAGTTGAGGTCCCAAGCTGGCCCTGGAGCCTTTCTTGGTGGTTTAATGTTCTTGATTCCCCTGAGGAATTGCCTTAACAAAGGATGTGAAAACACAGGCGGATCAGTGTTATATCTAGCTGAAATAGCTGAAGCATGTATCTTTATGGAAGAATATGAGAGTCCATTCTGTAGCATATCTGCCAAATATTCCAGGATGAGTGGGATGTTCAATAATGATGCATCATGTCCCTTGCTGGTATTCCAAATGCTGAATCTCTTCCATTTTGCTAAGTAAACCTTTCTGGTGGATGGTCTTCGAGCTTCTGTTAATATCCGCTGAACTTCCTTGGAGAGAGATAGATTGAGGTTATTCATGGGATCTCCCAGGCTGTTAGCTGCAGCGTCTGAAGGTTTGGATGCACTGTTTTGAAGTTGTGTTGAGTCAAAAGTAGGGGCCATTGGGGAAGGGCCCACTTTTTGTTGTGACATATGCTCCGTAGTAGTGGATACCAGTGTTGTCTTGGCCAGTCTGGAGCTATTAGGATCCCCTTGGGCCTCTCTGCTTTGATCTTTAGTAATACTGTGGTCATCAGTGGCAGAGGTGGGAATGCATAGATTTTTAGGAAGTTCCAGTTGAATGAAAGAGCATCTATTTTCCAAGCTTGTGGATGATATGTCCTTGAACAGAATTTTTGTAGATGATGGCTGACGTGGGAGGCAAATAGGTCTACTTCTGGCCTGCCCCATGTCGAGGTGAGTTGTGTGAAGATTTTCGGATGTAACCTCCACTCGTGTGGATCTATGAAATTCCTGCTTAGGCTGTCCGCCAGCACATTGTCTTTGCCTGGAACAAACTGGGATTGCAACTGTATGTTTAGGCTCAGTGATTTTTCCCAAAGATTCATTGTCAGTCTGCAAAGGGGGTAAGAATGGGTGCCCCCTTGCTTGTTTATGTACCACATCACAGTGGTGTTGTCTGCCCATATCAGTAGATGGCCTTGCTGAAGTTGTTGTCGAAAGGCCTCGATGGCATGCATTACTGCCAGCATTTCCTTTTGGTTTATATGCAGATGTGTTTCCTTTGGAGACCATTGTCCTTGTATACATCTGCCCTCCATGTGCGCCCCCCATCCAAGGTCTGAGGTGTCTGTGGTCATGGTCTCTGTTATCTGAGGTTTTTTGAATGACATACCTGTGTTTGCCTGGCTTACCGAGGCCCACCATAGGAATTCCTTTTGTAGGCATGGAATGAGCAATATGGTTGTCTCTAGGTTGTTGCTGTGCTGAGACCATAGGCTTTTTAGGTACCATTGAAGCTTTCTCATGTGTAGTCTTGCTAATGGAACCAGGAGAATGCAGGATGCCATGTAACCCAGGGCCTGTAGGAATCTCCTTGCAGTCATCTGGGTGAGTTTTGCCAAACCTTTGAAATAATGAGTTATCTTCTCTTGCTTGTCTTCTGTCAGGTAAGCCATTTGAGAGGCGGTGTCTAGATTGGCTCCTAAGAAGGTTATTTGCTGGGATGGCTGAAGTCTTGACTTTTGGAAGTTGACTGTGTATCCCAGAGCCTGTAGCAATTGTATGACATAGTTCAAGTTTTTTGTCAAAATCAATTTGTCATCCACTTGTATGAGGCAGTCGTCCAGGTACGGGTAAATTTGGATCCCCTGGAGCCTGCAATGAGCAATTACTGAAGCCAGGCATTTTGTGAATACTCTGGGCGCAGTAGATAAGCCAAATGGCAATGCTGAGAATTGATAATGCTCTGGCCCTGCAAGAAATCTGAGGTATCTTCTGCAGCTGTGTCTGATAGGGACATGCAGGTATGCCTCCTTGAGGTCCAGAGTAATCAGCCAAGACCCCTTGCCCAGCATGGGAAGGAGTTGCTGTAGAGTCAGCATTTTGAACTTTGGTACTATGAGAAAAGTGTTTAATGCGGACAAATCCAGTATTGGTCTCCATTGAGTTTCTTTTCTTGGAACAAGGAACAGTCTTGAGTAAAACCCCTGGCCTTGTTCTTGTTGTGGAACTCTTTCTATTGCTTTGATCTGAGCAAGCAGAGAAATTTGCTTGATAGCCTCTGCCCTCTGGTTTTGTGGTAGGTTTAGCATGCCTTGTTTTCTTGGTAAGGTATGAAAGTGGAACTTGTAACCTTGGTCTATAATGTCCAAAATCCATTTGTCCTTTGTCAATATGTGCCAATTGTCTGAAAACAGAGATAATTTTCCACCCAAGGGAGCTTCTATTTGCTCCTTGGTCAGCGGAAGTAGAGGAAAGTCATTGAGATTGTCCCTGTGGGGCAGGGGAGACCCCTGTGTCACTTCTTTGGTTTGCTGGTTGCCATTGTCGTCCCCTGTAAGAACCTCTGTATTGTCCTCTTCCTCGGCCACGCCTGTTTTTACCCCTTTGAAATCTTTCACGATTAGGGAAGGACCAGTTTTTAGAAGGCCAATTCCTGCTGAATCTGGGTGGCTGAACCTGGAGGAAATCTTTGACCGTCTGAACTGATTTTGCTTTTTCCTCGATGGACTTTAACACATCTTTAGCATTAGCACCAAAAAGCTTGTTCTTTTCCAAGGGTGCATCAAGAAGTTTTGCCTTAACATGATCTGGTAGAGGTTGTTCTTTTAACCATGCATGTCTACGAATGACCGCCCCTGTCATAGCTGCCCTACATGAAGCTTCCAATGCATCATATCCACACTGCAGAAAGTGATTGCTGACTTGCTGAGAATTATGTACAGCTTCCTGCAAAGACTTCCTGTCTAAAGGTTCAGGAGAGGCCAATGTTTTCTGTAAATCATCTAACAGGTAATCCTGATATTGAAACATATGAAAGAGGCAATTCAGAGCTCTCATAGATAAAGTAGTGGAGGTGTAGACCTTTTTCCCCCATCTCTCTAATGACCTAGCTTCCCTGTTGGAAGGCAAAGGATTTTTGGAGGTGGATGCTGAAACCCCTTTAGGTCCCTGAGAAATAGTTTCTAAATCAACAGCATGGGCCCTAAAGAAATGAGAATGGGTTTCTGGGACCCTATAATATCTGTCTGGCTTGGCTGGAGCAGGAGGAAGAGTATCCGGGGTAACACTGGAGTCAGAGTATAGGTCATCCAAAACATCAAGCACAGGAGGTATAGCCAGGGGCCTGTGTTGGGGCTTTTTAAGGAAGGTTGAAGGCTTTCTGGAATCAGAATATTCCTGGCCTTGCCACTTAAAATGTTCCCTCATGGTATGCAGAACTTCCCCAAAAGAAATATCCTCAGGAGGGAGGCAGAGGGATGGAATCCTCTGCATCCGAGTCCTCATAGGTCTGGAAGAGCTCTTCCTGGCCATCGGAGTGAACAGAGTCCTCAGAATCTTCATCTGAAGGGATAGGGTCAGAGGGTTCAACCCAGGGCCTCTTATCAGAAGGAGGCTGGGATCCTCTCTCAGGATGGGCCTGTGAACCTCTAATCATGGAAATTAAGTCTGCGGCCATAGTCATGATTTGTGTTTCAGGAGTAGGCTGAGGTAAGGCTTTAGCAGTAAGGTGCTTGGTCTTGCTGGCTGCCTTAGCACATGTGTAGGCCTTAATAGACATGACCATAGGAGGCCTAGCAGCTCCACGTGCAGGAGTGACCTTATCTACAGCAATGGTCTCGGGCATTTCCTCGGTTTCAGTATCCAGAGGAAAATCTATAACTGGCGTCGGTGTGGCCTCCGGTATCGGAGGTATCGGTAATGCGGTGTCTTCGGTTCGGAGCGGTGAAATAACCGTCTCAGGGAGAACCGAGCACTCGCGGTAGGTTTTGGCGTGGAGTCGGTGGAAGACGCGGGCCGAGGATGTCGGTCCCGGTCTTTTCGTTTCTTAGGAGTCTGCGATGTCGGAAGTTCCAACGGCATTGTATAAGCAAATTTATCGCCGAAAAAGTCTTCAGCGAACTCCGCCCGGCGCCTGAGAGTGCGCTTATTGAAGCGAGCACAGGCGACACAGGCCGAGACGTCGTGGTCTGGGCCAAGGCAAGGAAGACAGTAAGAGTGGAAATCCTTATGAAGTATTTGTTTACCACAAGACAGACAATTGTTAACTTTTTCAGTAATTTCTGACATCGGCTGAGGCAAGAAAAGGTCCCCAATGGGGTACTTAGCTTTTTTGATGACTTCGGATTCGAAGAATACAGGAGCTGACCGACCGGCACTTGCGAACTGCTTCTGCTTCGGGCACCGCGCGGCAAGAAAGACTGAAGAAAATGGCGTCGGCTGATGCTTATACACTCCAGCCGCTCTGACGTCGGAGAGAAATGCGACATCAGCCGACGTCGGACCCAGACTTTGGAATCCGGCCGACCGAGGGCTGCCTGAGGCAGGACAACCCATATGTTATGACTGCAGTTGCATTCTTGAAGGACATCCTGACTAAGGCAGACCTGATTGCAGCCTTGGTTACAGCTGCATCAGAAAACAGCAACCAGGAGGACAATCAGACTGGCAGTGGTGATATAATACCCTCGGAGAATGAACATCTCAACCTTTCGGCAGAGGACTTAAAAATCCATCTGGAGCTAGGGAGACTTGAGTTGGAGGCCAGGCATTTAGAGATAGAAGCCGAGGAAAAGGAGCAGCAAAGGAGGCATGAGAGGGAAATGCTGACTCTTCGCCAGAGTCATGGAAGTAATGGGGAAGGGAGTAACTGGACCTCAGAAGCAAAAAAGGTCAGTAAATTTCTTCCACATTTTAAAGGGGGATAATTTTGATAGTTTCATTCATATGTTTGAGAGGGTATGCAAACAGTATAGTGTTGACCAAATGCTTTGGGTACGATTCCTGACCGCCTTACCCCATGGTAAAGCTGTAACTGTTTTGTGAAAAATGTCTGACGTTGCATGTTTTGATTATACTGCTGTTAAAAATCACTTGGTAGAATTGTTTAAGCTAACACCTGAAACGTATAGGAAAAAGTTTTGTGAGCATAGACGCAAGACAGATGAAACCGTGTGTGAATATGTTGCTGAACTGAGCACTTATTTCCATAGGTGGGTGAGTGGATGTCAGGTCACCACTTTTGAAGGGCTGGCAGACCTTTTGGTGAGGGAACAAGCCCTTAGCACTTTGCCTGAGGACATGAGGATCTGGTTAGCTGACGGACAATGTGCTACTTCAGATGAGTTGGGGAAGAAAGGAGACCTATACTTGGCAAGCAGGGCAGCCCTGCACAGGAAAAGAACCCACAGTACTGCTCATGGATCTAAAGAAACCCATGGTGGGCAGCACAGACTGCCCCAACAGAATCTGTCAGTAGCAGGGGAAGCCACTGGTCCAGGTACACGTCCAGGAGCTAGGGATAAATATTTTGAATGCAACCAGTGGGGTCATGTGGCATACAGGTGTCATTGGAGGCAAGGTGGGGAACAAAAGCTGAGGGAACCAGCAAGTGGGAAAGATGAAATGCCAATAGTAGGTTGTCTTGGGACAACGGTACCAAACTACCACCAGAGGTTATATCCTATAGTAGGTGAATGGCAAAGAATCCACTGCCAAGAGAGACACAGCCTCTGATATAACCATTGTAAAGCCTGCAATGGTTACAGAGAAGCACTACTTGCCTGGTCAGACTACTCAAGTCAGGGCTTTAGGAGGGATCCCATTCCAAATACCTCTGGCTAGGGTTCACCTTGATTGGGATGGTGGAAAAGGAAGCCAGCAAGTAGGTGTGTTTGAGGATATACCTGCAGATGTCCTGATAGGAATGATTTTGATAGTGCAGTACCCTGTGCTTGTGCAGTTACATGCAGTCAGGCTTGGAGACAAGCAGGAAAGTCTGGTAGCCTGGGGGAGACCCAGACAGACTGCATACTTGCATCCAGGACTGGTGAGGTGGTTACTTCAGGGAGAGAGCTACTCTGTAGCTGTGAGACTGAAGATGGGCCACAGCTGCTTGGGGGTACTGATGGTCCCTTGGACAGAGTGACTGCAAAGGTAGAGGTGAGTATTAGTACCCAGGCTGACAGTGAGGCACCACTGTCAGAGGATGCCAGACTTCCTATGGAAGGGGAGCTGGGAAGGGTTACAAGGAGAGTGTTGAGACAGGCTCAGCTCTCAGACCCTACATTGCAAGGCCTGAGGCAGGTAGCTAGGAAGGCACCTGAAACTCAAGGAAAGGGGGAATCTATATACTGGGATAAAGAGTTACTATGCAGATAGTGGACCCCTGTAGGAGTTATAGAAGGTGACAGAGTACAGCAGTTGGTAGTGCCTAGAGTCTACCATCTGGCACTTCTATCCATAGCCCATGATATTCCCTTTGCCGGTCATATGGGCATAAAATGTAAAAAGAGGCATATTATGCAGAACCTCTATTGGCCTGGAATTTCCAGAAATGTAACAGGGTACTGCAGGACCTGTGAGCAGTGCCAAAAGGTAGGCAAGGCAGGAGACAAGGTGAGAACTCCTTTGATGCCTTTGCCTGTGACTGAGGAACCATTTTAGAGGGCAGCTATTGATATTGTGGGTCCTCTGAGTACCCAAAGTTCCACAGGGAAAATGTATATACTAGTGGTAGTGGATTATGCCACACGATACCCTGAGGCAGTGGCTTTGCCCTCCAATGAGGCAGAGAAGGTGGCAAATGCTTTGTTAGAGATTTTCAGCAGGGTAGGTTTCCCAAAAGAAATACTGACTGACAGAAGTGCCAATTTCATGTTAAACCTGCTGGCTTGTCTGTGGAAGTCCTGTGGAGTGAAGCACATGAAGATCACCTCCTACCATCTCCAGACTAATGGTCTTGTTGAGAGGTTAAACTCTACAATCAAGTCCATGCTATGGGCATTTGTAGATCAGTTTAAGAGGGAGAGGGACAGATATTTGCCCCATCTGTTGTTTGCTTACAGATAGGTTCCACAGGAATTCACAGGTTTTTCACCCTTTGAGTTGCTGTATGGGCATAGGGTGAGGGGACCTCTACATTTAATTTGAGATGAGTGGGAAGGTGAGTGCGAGTCTCACAAGGATTCTTTTGTGGCATACATCCTAAACCTCAGGACAAGGCTCAGGGAACTCATGGGCTTGGCCCAGGAGAACCTGACACAAGCCCAACAACAGAAAAAGGTGTGGTATGACAGGAATGCTTGAGCTAGAGAGTATGCTGTGGGGCAGCAGGTAATGGTTCTCATTCCTGTCAGACACAGTAAGCTGCAAGCAGCCTGGAAGGGACCCTACAAGGTGGTAAGAAAGGTAAATGATGTTAACTACATGGTGGAACTGCTAGGCGGAAGGCAGAGGCACAAATTGCATCATGTTAACATGATGAAACTTTACCATGATAGGGAGGCCCTTGTGCTGAGCATTTGCAGTGGATTGCAGGAGGAGTCTGAGGGAGATATGGGGGGCTGATCTCAGTGAGGCTTGGGATGACATTTCAGTGGAAGGGGTAGCAATGCCCCAGCAGCTATCTCCTACCCAGGTTTGAGAAATCCGAGCAGTGTTGCAGGAATTTGGGGACATGTTCACTGAGAAACCAGGGTGCACCCACCTGGGGCAGCACCAGGTGGATACAAGACCACAAAGGGCTATTAGGCAGAACCCTTACAGAGTTCCTGAGAGAGTCAAACAGACTCTGAGGGAGGAGGTACAGGAGATGTTAAAACTAGGGGGGATTCAAGAGTCCAACAGTCCCTGGGCCTCCCCAGTGGTACTGGTGCCAAAGAAGGATGGCAGCACCAGGTTCTGTGTGGACTACAGGAAATTAAATAGTCGCACAGAGTCAGATGCTTACCCCATGCCTATGACAGATGAGGCCCTAGAGTAAGCTGGGTGGGGCTAAGTATCTTACAACTATCGATCTTACCAAGGGTTCCTGGCAGGTGCCCTTGACTTCCAGTGCTAGAGAGAAGTTAGTCTTTTTGACTCCTTTTGGCTTATACGAGTTCACAAAGATGCCCTTTGGGATGAAGAATGCTCCAGCAACTTTCCAGATGCTGGTAGATCATACCCTAGCAGGAGCAGGAGAGTTTGCCTTTGCTTACCTAGATGATATTGCCATCGACAGCCATTCCTGGCCTTAGCACCTTCAGCATGTCAGGGAGGTGCTGGGCAGACTATGGAGGGTAGGGTTGACCATTAAGCCGAGCAAATGTCAGGTGAGTATGGCAGAGGTCTCTTAACTAGGACATAGAGTGGGGAGTGATAAGATAAGGCCAGAACCTGCCAAAGTGAAAGCTATTCAGGCATGGCCTGCACCTGTTACTAAAAAACAGGTGAGGTCATTTTTAGGGACAGCAGGATACTACAGGAAGTTCGTCCTCAGTTATAGTACCACAGTTGCTCCCCTCACAGACCTGACAAGGAAGAACAGGCTGGATAAGGTAGTGTGGACTCCAGCATGTGAACAGACATTTCAGAAGCTTAAAGAAGCTTTGGGAAGACCCCCTGTGTAAGCCAGTATGGATTACATCAAAGAATTTGTTGTGCAGGTGGATGCTTTGAACCATGGGGTAGGGGCTGTACTTAGCCAGATTTCTTTGGAGAGAGAAGAGCACCCAGTGGTTTATCTCAGTCGTAGGCTCCAACCCAGGGAGGAATGCTATGCAGCTGTAGAAAAGGAATGTCTAGCCATAATGTGGGCACTACAGAAACTTCAGCCTTATCTGTATGGAAGGAAATGCACGGTTATAACAGATTACAACCCCGTAACATGGCTAAACAGAGCCAGCCAGAAAAATGCCAAGTTGCTAAGATGGAGCCTGGGGTTGCAAGCATATGATATGTCCATGCAGCACCACAGTGGGATTTGCAATGTCAATGCAGATGGGCTCTCAAGACAGGGAATGGGGTAAGGCATACTCAGATAGACCTAACTCCCTCAAGCAGCATTTCTCAAGGGTCACTTGAAAAACTAGCTTGAGTTCTCCAGAGGGGGGAGATATGTGAAGACTGGGTAAAGATAGATGAAGGCTGCCAGACTAACCAGACATAATTTTGGAGATAATTCTGTAATTTGTAAATATTAATGTAAGTCACAGGCTTGTAGTCTTAAATGGAAAAAAATGTTACATGTGGAACTGCAAAAATGTAACAACAGTGCACTCTGCTAACCAAGTAAAGCATGCTGTGACCCTTTGATCTAAACATGGTGCCAAAAAGTCTAGACAAAGTAATTCTAGCTATTGTTTTAAGGCCAGAGTTGATGGCCAGAAGTTGCATGCATAAATATCCTTAATGGCTTTGCTTCCTGACCTGGTGTGAGCTTACTAAAGAATGTAGCCTGTTAGCCTGGGAACCCCAGGAAAGTGTGAAGAATGATGTAATGTGAACCAGGAATGTGATTTTAAAAACAGAGAGAATCCGAGAGCATTGAACATTTTTGTCTTGACCATCTAACTCACAGCACTGTCTTGCTCTGTATCTAAGTTTATCTTAAATTTGTGTTTTCTCTTAGAAATAGCTAGAAACTAGAAAGATTAGACTAAGTGTTTTTTTGTGATGTCAGAACTGAACTACTGAATTATTTTAAGTATTTCTCTGTGATCTCTGAACTCTTGACTAGCACTGTGTAGTAAAAAGTATTGTCTTGTGTTTTGACTATTTGTTATTAAATATTTTAAACCCTTTCAACTGTGGCTGTTTTTGTAGAGATAATTTAAGCTCTTTAGAGTAGTTGCATGCCTTTGGTAAAATTGTACAAAGCCACTCTAATAGCTTTAGCCCTGAGCTATACTACCAATTGGATAATAATACTGCACAGCAATAATTGGAACCCTTTTAAGGGCCTTTGAGTAGCTGATAAATATTAGTGGGTGGTGGCAGCTGGTACTACCGTATAGTCTGGGAGAAAGGGGCACAACTGGAGAACCTGTGACAGCCTTCCCCAGGAGTGTCTGTGTGCTTGTATAAACTCTTCTCATAGTATGTGTGTATGTGTGTGTATCAGCTACTTGGGCAGGGACACAAAGCACTGGTTGGACAGAGAGGGTACTAGAGGTTTTAGCTTGCCCACTAAGCTGAGATCTGGACCTTATAGCTGTGCCAGTGGGGAGTCTTATTGGGGACCTCGAGACCAAGGGAGCAACCAGCCCCGGACTGACTGTGATCTCTGTGTGCTCCTAAGGGAAATTGCACTTTACTGTGTGTATTTGTTATCCTTTCTTCCTAAATGAGACACTCCTCTCTGGTGTTAGTGGTGAGGATTGAGGCTTCTTGATTGCTGGGCCAGGGCATGGGCATCACACTATGTGCCACCTATGAACTGCTTCAGCAATATCTATATTTATGGGGCATGACAAAATGAAGTACTTAGGAATATGGATTAAAACTTATCCTGGTGTGGCAGCTAAGGATTTGTGGGAAGAGACTAAACAAAAGATATTACAAAAACTGAGAAAATAAAAAGTTATATGGATATCGATAGTAAGACACAGTTAAATGTTTTAGTTACTTCAGTCTTATACACAGGTCAGGCATATTTTTATCAACCAAAGAAGTTGTGAATAGCAATTAAATAAAGAGCTGAAGGAGTTTAGCTGGGAGGGGAAGACGGCAAAAGTCAAGAGGGATAAGCTTATTCTTCCAATAGAAAAGAGCAGATTGGGATTACCCAATTTGAAGGTGTACTTCAGAGCAACAAAGTTAAGGTACACAGTGCAAGCAGAAAACTATAACTCAAAGTGGAAAGAGATGATGAAACAAGGGGGAAGCTCAAGAAACAAGGAGAGACTGGGATTTTGGATGCAGACCTTTAAGGAGAATAACAATAATCATACAGAATATTATATTCATAAGGTAACAGAAAGTAGACTAAGAACTAAGCCAGCATGGGAATGGAGAAAGGAGATTCTGCTGATAGGAATGACTGCAGTTAGGGATACAGGCAATAGGCAAAAAGGAGGCTGGAATTTATTGGAAAAAAACTGGCGAAGGAACAAAGGTATTGTGAGCAAATAACTAGAGAGGGAAAGGTAATAGAATGTGAAGATGCGAAAAAGTTATTTGGACTGCAGGTTAGAGATTGCCTTTCCTTATCAAACATTGACATCACAGTATAGACAAAGATAAAAAATAGGGGAAGTCCTAAATAAAAAGACCATAATTGATAGAATTTTTAGTAGAATCGAGAACAGAAGTTACCATTAAGAAAGGAATAATTAGTACAACATATAAAATATTACATGATAACTATAAGACTCAATTAGAGGAGGTTAGAAAGGATTGGGAAAAGAGACTGGATAAGCAATTCACAAAGAAACAATGGGGGGTATATGTATGTCTCCCAAATATGCAGCAAAGTCTAGAAGATTTAGCATCTTTGCTTGGGAAGTTTTTACAGAGGTATTTTTATAACCCCAAGTAGACTCCAAAGAATATTTTCTCAGCTAATGTTGGAGGTGTGATGGGGAACAAAGTGGTAACTAGGAAAAATAAGTTGTCTTACCATAACATTCTATCTGTGTTGTTGATCTTTGTTCATTCATTACTGATGGGTTATCAGTTCCATCCTTGGAACCGAGCCAGCCATATATCAAGCTCACATCGGCCAAACACTCTCGAGCCAAGGTCCTACCCAGAATGCTCTGCTCCTTGTTACCTCACATCGAGTTTGCAAGTTGACAGACAAAGGTAGAGGCTACCTCTGGTCATAACAGACCTACAATAAAGGAGTACATGAGATCAATGAGGAACCTCCGGAGGGGGACGGAGGGTGGGGAGTAATGAACAAATGAAGATCAACAACACAGATGGAACGTTATGGTAAGACATAACTTCTTTATCTGATGTTGTTAATCTTTGTTCATTCCTTACTGATGGGACAGAGTCCCCAGCTACCTGTATCCCTGGGTGGCCCTCACGGAAAGACATTTCTGAGCACCATGGAGCCAAAGAAGCTCTACCTCTGGAGGCCAAATCCAATTTGTAATAAATAATAAAGGTATGAGGTTTGGACAAAGTCACAGCTGAGCAAATACCATTGAGGGAAGCCTCAGCATGGAAAGCTGCTGAAGTTGCCATAGACCTTGTAGAATGTGCTTTCACTCTCTGAGGCAAGGTGACATTGTTCTTGTTGTAGATAAAGGTAATGCAATTTCTCAACCACAAAGCCAATGTAACTTTTGAGACAGGATGACCTAGTCTTGGTGCAGAAAAAGACAGAAATAGTGGGTCTGATTTACAGGTAGATTATATTCTGTCCAGATAAAATCGTATTTGCCTATGAACATCTAGAGAGTGCAGGCAATACTCTCCCTTGTTAGAGTGGTTAGGAAAAAAGACTGAAAGGTCAATAGACTGGTTGACAGACTGCTCTGACACCACTTCTGGTAAAAAGGAAGAGTTAGTTCTCAGTGGCACCCTATCCTTAATGGAAGATAAGATAGGGACGTTTGATGCATAAGGCTTAAAGTTCTGACAAGCGTCTGGCCGATGTGATTGTAATCAGAAACAAAGTTTTCCACGAGAGATATTTTAAATCACATGAAGACGCAGGTTCAAAGGGGGCAGCTGATAGGGCTTGCAAGAACAAGGCCAAATCCCAAGGTTGTACTGGTTCTCTAAAGGGAGGTTTTAGGTGAAGAACCCCCTTCAAGAAAGTTTTACAGAGTCTATATAACATGAGCGAAGAATCCTAAAAACCTATGTGGAAATTTGAAATGGCACCTAAATGCATACGAATAGTAGAGGCAGACACCCCAGAGTGGAAAAGATGTGATAAGTAATCCAAAACCACTGAAACTGGGGCTGACAAAGGGTCTAATTGTTTATTCGCTGCCCATAGAGAAAACCATTTCTATTTATTGAGATAGATTAGTCTGGTGGATGATTTATGAGATGCAATAAGAATATTGCACACTGGGGGCAAGAGATTTTCCTGCCTGGCAATCATGGAAGTGGAGAAACCAAGCTGTCAGTTTCAGGGTTGAAAGATTGGGGTGAGTCAGACCCTGCAGATGGGAGATCCATGTTGGGGATGGATGGAGGATCCAGGGTTGATGTAGAAGCTGCAGCCAGAGGAAGGGGAACCAGACTTATTGAGGCCAATAGGGAGCAATGAGAATCACTTTGCTTTTCAACTGCCATGCTTTCTTCAGAAATTGGAAGATGAGGAGGAGAGGACAATAAGCATAAAGTAGACCCAAGGGCCAAGCGTGGACTAGAGAGTCTCTCGGTGACTGTCTCAGAGGGGGGATAAGGGCAAAATAGTTGCTGCACTTGTAGTTGGTTGGGGAGGTGAATAGGTCGCAGCAAGGCTGGCCCCAGCAGTTCAAGATTTCTGCCACTATCACAGGGTTGAGGGACCACTCATGAGGCTGTAGAATGCACCTGCTCAATTGGTCCACTATCACACTGGAGCTCCCGGGAATGTGCATTGCAGTTAGAAAGCGGTTGGAAGTTATCGCCCATTGCCATATTTTCAAGGCCTCTTGGCATAACGGATAAGATCTGGTGCCCCCTTGTTTGTTGATGTACCAGACCACTGACATGTTGTCTGATTGGATCTCAATAGTCCCTGATGGAAGGATGGAATGGAATGCTTGCAATGCTAGTAGCACCACCCTCAGTTCCAGGACATTGATATGCAAAAGGACCTCTGTCTCCAACCAGGTGCTTTGGACCAAGTTTCCCTGACATAGGCCTCCCCACCCCATCACGGAGGCATCCGTGGTCACCATGGCTTTTGGCTGACGGGGGCTGAAGGGACGAGACCAGTGTTGGGGATTTTGAGATGTCCACCAGAGTAAATCTTGCTTGGATCTCTGAGTTACACTTATCTGAAAAGACAAAGAATGTTGTAGAGGGTACCACTGAGTAAGAAGTAACCACCGATAGAGCCTCATGTGGAATCTGGCTAGAGGAACAATGGTGATCAAGGCTGCCATTGACCCCCAAGAGTTGGAGGATAAATTGAGCAGAAGATTTGTGGGGACACAGCAGCGGCTGAACCTGTTGCCATATTCTTTGAAGTCTGTGGACAGGAGCGATGCTGTGCAATTTCTCGTGTCCAACAGTCCCCCAATGAATTCTAAAGACTGTGTTGGATTTCTCCCAGTTTATAGTGATTCCCAGGGATTGTACTGTGAGGAGAGTGTAGTGTAGGGCTTCTTCCAAAAGATGCTTGGTGTGGGGCGGTGAGGAGCCAGTCATCGAGATATACAAATGCCTGGAATCCTTGATGTCACAAGTGAGCGATAACCACTGCCATGCATTTGGTGAACACTCTGGGGGCTGTACAGAGACCAAAGGGCAGTGCTCGAAATTGGTAGTGACTGGCTCCTATGCAGAAGCGGAGGTATCTTCTTGAGCGTTTGTCCATTTTTATGTGGTAATACACATCTGGTGCAGCGGTTAGTGTTGCCACCTCACAGAAAGAGGTTCTCCGGTTCGATCCTTGGCTGGGGTGCCTTCTGTGTGGAGTTTGCATGTCCTCCCTGTGGTCACATGGGTTTCCTCTGGGTGCTCTGGTTTCCTCCCACATCCCAAAGACATGCTGTAGGTGGATTGGACACTCTAAATTGGCCCTAGGTGTGAGTGCGTGCATGTGTGTGCTTTCTGTGGAAGGTTGGGTGCCAGGCTGGCAACTTGACATCGTAAAAACTCCACTGCCAATCATGAGCGGACAGGTGATCCGCTGTTGCGACCCCTAACCGGGAAAATCTGAAAGAAGAAGAAGAATACGCATCTTGAAGATCTACAGAGCACATCCAATCGTTTTCTTCCAGAAGAGGAAGGATAGACTGAACCATGACCATCCGTAATTTCTCTGTTTTTACAAATTTCTTCAGTGTGGTGAGGTCCAGAATTGGTCTCCAGTCCCCTGTCTTTTTTGACACCAAAAAGAACCTTGAGTAAAAACCGGATCCTATCTGGTCTGGGGGGGACCGTTTGGATGACTCTTTTTAGTAGCAGCTTTTGGATTTTGTGTGCTGCTGCTTCCCTTTGACTGGGTGGAACATCGGGTAATTTTCTGGATGAGGTTGGACAAAGATGAAAGAGGATGCAATAGCCTATGGATATTATCCATTGTACCCAAGATTCAGTGGTTATGTTTTGCTAGGCAGTGGGGTACAAGGAAGAACGACTCCTGACCACTTCCAGAGGTGAGAAGTCGGGCAACAGTTCAGGAGCGCTGATAGGGTTGGCCAGAGAAAGAATCTCTAGAACCCCAGTTTCATGGACCGCCTCTTCCCTGAAAGGGGCATCTTCCATTGGAGTTTCCCCCTCTGCCTCTAGGGGAGAACTTGGCACGTGCATCATTTAAAGAGCCCTGTGATTTCCTGCGCCACATCTTCCCGCTCCTCTGATTTCTGAAGTAGAATCACTGAGGAGTAGAGTGTCTGACACTAATGGCAGATAGGGTCTTGCCATCTTGTTTGCACCTTGCCGGCATATCTTTAACTTTAGGGGCCAAACAGAGAAGCGGCCTTGATGGGGGTGTTCATGAAGGAAGCCTTAAAGGAGTCCGGAAAGTCACAAAGGTGCATCCAGGCATGTCGTCTGGTGACTATACCTGCACCTGCTGCTTTAGCCCCTCCTTCTGTTGCATGAGAAATAAGACACACCTCATTAGAAAGAGCTCCTGCCAAGGCTTCAGGGAGTTGATTGATAGGATCTCTCTGGAGCCTCGTAAAGTGTGCCAAATAGTTCAAAGACTTTACGACGAAGGTCAATGAAGCAAACACATGCTTCCCTAGTCTGTCTATTGCCCGAGACTCCTTGTTGGACAGATAGACAGTTTGGCTCTCTTCTGCCAAGTCTTTCTTGGTTGCAGCCACCACTACCATGACATCTACTGGAAGACCTCTTGACCAATGGGGATGCTCAGCTGGGGGAGATAACATCTTATCAGGCCTCTTCCATGCACACTGGATGATGAGCTGAACAAGCTCATTGGCCAGCGAGGTAACCCAGGAGGTAGGGGGCCAGGCATGAAAGGCCTGCAGGAATACAGACTCCTCTGAGGAAGGATTAGAGGACATCCAGTCACCCCCTCTGTCTAAGGATCTCGAGGATGTCACCAAAGGACACCTCATTAGATGGTGACCGTGGGGACCCTTCCCCGTCATCAAAGTCTGTATCTTCAGTCAAAGCCTCCTCAGTGGAGTCCATGTGCTTCCTCTTGAATGAAGCCTTGAGAGGTACTTCCTCAGTGGGAGGCTCTAGGGAAGACTGCAAAAGGGGGTCTCTTGTGGGGGAGAAACCTGAGGCCCTTGTGCCTGCTGTCTTGTGGTTGTGGCTTGTGAGAGTTGTGGCATGGGGGAGGGGGAAAGAACTCCGACATGTGGGGTTTGCCAACAGAGGCAAGCGCCCTCTCCATGGTCTGAAAGGCTGGCCCACCCAAAGAGGGATGGGAGCCCAGAATTGAGCTTGACAACCTCGGAACCAGAGTCACACCCCACCCCGACGAGCCGACCCCCAGAACAGGAATCTCAAGAGGACTGTGAAGCGTGAGAGAGGGAGGTTTCCTGTAGGGTGCCAAAGAAAAAATTGGAGTGGAACAAAGAATGCCCTCCCCCACGGCACAGCCACTGGCCGGAGAAGAGTCTAATGCCCAGTGCACCGAGGGCCACAAGGATGACTCCGGCTCCAAAGTGAGATCCACTATTGAGGTCAGAGTGAGGGAAGCTGCTGTTGGAGTAATGGGCTTTGATACTTCGGTGGAAGTCGAAGGAGGAGTGTACGTTGGGGTTTGAGGAGAAATACGTTCTCCTGAAGGAGAGAGCATAGGTTTAGATAGTTGAGAGAGACCTCTGGCCACAAGCAACTGGTCCTCAAGCTACAACACGTCTTGTTCAGAGAGGCTCCTGGTCGACCTCATAGAGAAACCTGAAGGCGATTCTGGCCTTTCTAGAAAAGGACTATATTGGCTACTAACGAATGGATCCAAGGAAGGAGAGTATTTGGTCCTTGCTAATTCGAGTGGTGCAAAGCCTGGAAGCGAAGATGTCTGCACCGAGGAGAATGGTGTCAAAGTAGTCTGCGCTGAAAAAGCCAGTGCCATAGAAGTCAACGATGTCTGCACCATAAAGGCAAGTGTCTGCACCGATGGGTACGGTGCAATCGAGGAAGGTGTCTGCACCGGTAACAATGACGATGTCCAAAAGGATTGCACTGAAGAGCATGTCAGTGCCGAAAGTGTCTGCACAGTGGAGGAAAGTATCGCCATACTGGGGGCCGAAGGGGATTGAACCAATGGTGCCAAAGGAGACTGTACCTGCAGGGATGGTGCCAGTAAGGGCTGTGACAGAACTGTTGGAGCCGTAAGTGTCTGCACTGGGAACTCCAGTGCTGGTGTCAATAAGGAGGACATGGCTGGAGCAAGAATCAACTGGGGCGGTGCCATGCCAGGGGCCGAAAGGGTCACAGGTGGCAGCGGTGAAGTAGTAATTTTCACTTTCTTATGAGTCCACTCCCTGCAATCTCCAGAGGGAGATGAAGTGAGGGACGTCGATGAGGAAGAGGAAGAACACCTCTTATGGGGTTTAGCAGGAGGGGTGAGCTCTCCGACCCAGAGATAGCCTCACAGAAAGGAGATTAGAGGAGACCTTTCAGGATTAACTTGTTTTTTCTCTTGTTAATAGTCCTGGTCAAAAAATTTCTACAAATCCCACAAGAGGGATCTGCAGTAAGGTGGGAGACATTCAAACAATAGACACATAAGTCATGGCCATCGGAAAGTGGTAACTTATGGCTGCAATCCTTACACTGTTTAAAACCAACACTACTTTTCTTATCCGACATAATGATGTGGAGAAAGCTACCCAGAAGGGTAAGAAGAGAGAAAAAGAAAGAAGGATTATCAACGATGGTAATGAAGAATTACCTCAAAGGTAAGAAAAGGATAATAAAGGGAAGCAGATTAATAGGAGAGAGTCTTAAATATACGCTAGGGTAGGAGAATAATACAAATAACTGATTGAAAAACTTTAAAGTAGAAACGATATATAAACTTTCAAAAATTATTCACTTAGCTGAGAGAGAGTGGCTTGACACGGCTGTAGAGCAATGTAGCAAAAGAGATCTGAGGTAACAGGGAGCAGAGCATTCTGGGTAGGACCTTGGCTTGAGTGTTTTTGCTGATGCAAGCTTGATATATGGCAGGCTCGGTTCCGAGGACAGAACCGATAACCCATCAGTAAAGAATGAACGAAGATTAACAACATCAGATAATTTTTTTTTCCCTGGGTGTGTAACGAGTTAGCAGACTTTAAAGATTCCCTACAGACTGCTCTGTCGAAGATGCTCAGTGAGCAAATTGGTGTAACTAAGGAAATGATTTTTTTGAGCTATGATACAGAATCGGAATTGCCTAGATATAGTAAGGCCTTGCTGAGTCTAGTTATGATGGCTGGCAAAAAAGCAATTACTAGAAAATGGAAATCAAAGTCTAAACCGACTTCACTAGAAATAGCGAAGATAGTAGCAGAAATAAAACTACTGGAACTGTGATCTTTAGAAAAGGGTAGGAGCAACCTACATAGGAAAAATGGGAAGTGTGGGATCAGTACTTGCAGAGGAGGAACAAGGTTTAAAAGAAGGCATGAACTGAATGAGCTATGCAACGGATGACTGACAATGACTGGATATATTATAAGTGATGTATAATTTTTGCAGCTACAGTTCTGTCGCCATGGTAGCTAGTTTCTAAGCTGGTACTTCCTCTCCTTTTAAAATACTGTTTTTTTTAGTTGCAAACATTATACATTGCAAACCTTCTCTGAGATTAGGTATTTGTACCCAGCTGGACTTTCCCAGTAAACAAAAGTAAACAAATAAACAAATAAATACATTTTCTTCCCCACTGGATGAAGTGTTTGACACCACTATACTATTTGCCCTGGGGTGCAATTCTGAGGAGGAGGAGAAGTTTTTAAGGGGGAAATATAATATGAAATGTCTCTCTGTGATGGCATGTTTGAAGCTGAATGTCAGATATGCAGTGGGTGAAACCGTGTGCATAATGCCATCTCTTCTCATTAGTAATTGT
The DNA here is from genome assembly GCF_019279795.1 of Protopterus annectens. NCBI lineage: Eukaryota > Metazoa > Chordata > Ceratodontiformes > Protopteridae > Protopterus > Protopterus annectens. Next base: position 992,483,486 of record NC_056735.1, on the reverse strand, counting down.
TGTTGTCACTGTCCATTTCCATCCCCTGGTTACTTTCTTCAGCATTTGGCATGCTTCCTCTAACAAGTGTACAACATACTGCTCGCTTCAGTACCCTTGGCCCAGTACTTTGGAACACACTACCATTTTCTCTTAAGATTTCAGTCTAATAACGAAAAACTTACAAATGTATTAGGAACAGCACCTTGCAGCACAAGTTACCTCATACTGCTTGAAGGGTATAACTCACACTAAAGTACAGAAGTGATGCAAAAGGCAAAGAGAAATATGCAAAATAATGCAAATTAAACTGCATAATGGTGGGACTACACTCCTTGGCTAAGTGCCAGATCTTTGATGACTGCTGATTAGCTGGCAGACTAACAGCTATACTTTAGAAAATTTGAAACAGGTGCAAACATATGGAGAGTTTTGCACCTCATAAGTTCTAATGTAATTTTTTTTTTAAAACATTTCTTATATTTCTGTATTTAATTTTTCTACAAATAAGCCATAACAAAAAAAAGTAATTTTTTTTTTTATAGAGGCTTCTGTCTACCAACCTTCAAGCACTTCCTTCCCAAAGCGTGAGGATTCTTCCATCATGGATAACTATCCAGTCACACATCAGAGAAAGTAGTGCATTTGCTGGCATCCTGACAATAAGACCTATTTTTTGGGTCTATATTAGAACACTGAACATTTAAAATTTCGAGTGTTCTAATATCGAGCCGTTTTCAGCAAACGCTGAAAATATCGAAGAAACAGAAAACCAAATTTCTTCCTAGGGAAAGAATTTGGTTGTCCATTTCTGTTGCTTCGGTATTTTCAGCGCTGTGGTGGAAAGTTATGGGTTGGGTTCAGGTAAGTGTGCGATTGTGTGAACGTGAGGGTTAGGGCGGGTTAGATGAGTTAGGGTTAGGGTGAGGGTCAGGTAAGTGTGCGATTGTGTGGACGTCACGGTTAAGGCAAGGTAGGTGAGTTAGGGTTAGGGTGCGGGTGATGTGACTGTGTGATAGTGACGGACCTTAGGGTTAGGGTTTGGGTTAAGGTAAGTGGATAGTTAGTGGTGTATGTATAGTTTAGTGTAGGGTTAGGTGTAAAAGTTTAGGTGTATGTGGGTGAATTGCTGTTTGTTTGGTGTGCTTGTGTTGTGTGTATGTGTTTTGGAACAGCAAATTTTTTCCTAGGAAAAAATTCGCTGTTCTTTATGTTCGATATTTTAAATTTTCGATTAATAGGGTTCGATATTAGAACACTTGAAATATTGAAAGTTCAGTGTTCTAATATAGACCCTATTTTTTACGTAAGGCTTTAACTCCTCTGACTGTACCTACATCAACACAGGGGCTGCTTATGCCACTTTATCAGCTTGAGTGTTTACAGTCAGAATTTTAGGTGGTCATGCCTATATCTCCCCTGCACCAGCTCCCACCTGTTCCACACTGTCTCTGCCTTCCAGGAGTGATCAAGTCAAAAGCAGCAGCATGAGCCATTTGGGACTAGACACCCCCCCCCCCCACCTCCACTACCACAGCAAGCATGTGCCCATCCTCCCAGTTGTGTTGTTAAAATGAACTCGGGTCACCTGTGACAAATTCAGGGCTTTACCCTCTATGTCACCAGCGCAGTCTGAAAAAGGGCAAATTGCTCCAGTCTATCTGAGAAATAAATAAAATATGTTCTGCGTTCTACCTTTCTGAGCTAGTGCTCTTCACTTCCATTCATTAATAAATATAAGCACAAAACATTCATTTAATATCCTATAACCTATCTGCTCACATTTCCTCATTACAATCAGTACTGTCTTACTCACCTTCCCACTTACCAAATATACCTAAAATCATATTTGCCCATTATCCAACTCTCTAACCATCGTCATTTCAGTTTGCCTCAGTCAATCTTACCAATACAAATGATTTTCTCTTTTTATCACGTCTTTTCTTTTTTCACTTGAACATATTCATAGTTTCATAGTTTTGTACTAGGCTATCTGCCCTAGGGCATTTATAAGCCTAGCCAGAGTGTATGTGGCTTTCGCCACCCCATGGAATGATACAATTGTGCACAAAATATATTTATTTTAATGTGCCTCTGTCTAGTAGTGACACAGAGATGACCCCTGGGGTAAACCTACAATGTCCCATCCACTCGTCAAGATTTCTCTTGAAAAGAGTCAGTGAGGGGCTCTGCCTAACATGGACTGGGATCCTGTTCCAGGGTGTGGGAAGCCTCTGGGTTATGAATCTGTCCCTCCAGCATGTCCTGTTCATATATGTGCTGAGGTTTAGATCTTTAGTTCTTGTGGCTCTGATGGATTTGGATTTTTTGAGGTGGAGCATGTCCATTAATACCGGATTGGACATGGCCTTGTACGTCAGGCACAAATCACCTCTGAGCAGGCGGTATGCAACTGAATAGAGTTGGAGTTTCTTTAGTCTGGCAGCATATGACATATGTTGGAGACCCTTGATCCTCTTGGTGAGGTACTTTGGGGTCTCTCCAGCTGCTGCAGGTGCCAGGTGAGGTACATACCAAATGGGGCATTGTATTCAATCATGGCCCTGATAAGGGAGGAGTATAGGGGTACAATGACATCCTTTGATTTGGATGTGAATCCCTTCATGATAAGGTGGGCAAGGTAGAAGGTTTTCCTAACCACTTTGGCGACGTGTGTGTCAAATGAGAGGTCACTGTCAACTTGGGTCCCCAGGTCTCTGATTACTTTTTCAGTACTTAATGGATTACCACCTATGTGATAATTTGTGGGTACCTTGTTTTTCCCAAAGGGGATGACTATACATTTTTTGGCATTTAGTTTAAAGCCATGACTCTGGCACCAGTCATCCGTTTCTGTAAGGCCTTTTTGTAGGATGCATGTGTCAGCTGGTGTATCGATTATGGCGCCCAGTTTGCAGTCATCTGCGAACTTTGTCAGCCACAATCCTCCTATGTTTGCTTGTATATCTGAGAAATAAATGCCGAACAGGAGGGGTTCCAAGACAGAGCCCTGTGGTACACCACTTGTGACTGGCTTAGAATCTGACATAGCTCCCGCAATTCTGACCTTGTGGGTTCTGTTCTTTAGCCAGTTTGCAACCCATTTTGTGACATATGTGTTTACATTTAAGCTGATGAGCTTGTCTATGATGAACATATATCTGCCCTAGGGCATTTATAAGCCTAGCCAGAGTGTATGTGGCTTTCGCCACCCCATGGAATGATACAATTGTGCACAAAATATATTTATTTTAATGTGCCTCTGTCTAGTAGTGACACAGAGATGACCCCTGGGGTAAACCTACGATGTCCCATCCACTCGTCAAGATTTCTCTTGAAAAGAGTCAGTGAGGGGCTCTGCCTAACATGGACTGGGATCCTGTTCCAGGGTGTGGGAAGCCTCTGGGTTATGAATCTGTCCCTCCAGCATGTTCTGTTCATATATGTGCTGAGGTTTAGATCTTTAGTTCTTGTGGCTCTGATGGATTTGGATTTTTTGAGGTGGAGCATGTCCATTAATACCGGATTGGATATGGCCTTGTACGTCAGGCACAAATCACCTCTGAGCAGGCGGTATGCAACTGAATAGAGTTGGAGTTTCTTTAGTCTGGCAGCATATGACATATGTTGGAGACCCTTGATCCTCTTGGTGAGGTACTTTTGGGGTCTCTCCAGCTGCTGCAGGTGCCAGGTGAGGTACATACCAAATGGGGCATTGTATTCAATCATGGCCCTGATAAGGGAGGAGTATAGGGGTACAATGACATCCTTTGATTTGGATGTGAATCCCTTCATGATAAGGTGGGCAAGGTAGAAGGTTTTCCTAACCACTTTGGCGACGTGTGTGTCAAATGAGAGGTCACTGTCAACTTGGGTCCCCAGGTCTCTGATTACTTTTTCAGTACTTAATGGATTACCACCTATGTGATAATTTGTGGGTACCTTGTTTTTCCCAAAGGGGATGACTATACATTTTTTGGCATTTAGTTTAAAGCCATGACTCTGGCACCAGTCATCCGTTTCTGTAAGGCCTTTTTGTAGGATGCATGTGTCAGCTGGTGTATCGATTATGGCGCCCAGTTTGCAGTCATCTGCGAACTTTGTCAGCCACAATCCTCCTATGTTTGCTTGTATATCTGAGAAATAAATGCCGAACAGGAGGGGTTCCAAGACAGAGCCCTGTGGTACACCACTTGTGACTGGCTTAGAATCTGACATAGCTCCCGCAATTCTGACCTTGTGGGTTCTGTTCTTTAGCCAGTTTGCAACCCATTTTGTGATATATGTGTTTACATTTAAGCTGATGAGCTTGTCTATGATGCCTGAGTAGGGTATTGTGTCGAAGGCTTTTGCTAGGTCCAGGTAGGCTGTATGAACTGCTTTGCCCTCATTGATGGCTCTAGTGACTGTTTCAAAAAAGTCAACCAAGTTCAAAAGGCAGGATATGCCCTTTGCAAAGCCGAATTGGGTAGGATCAAGTGTTTGTAGGTCCCCAATGTCCCTGTTTATGATTTCCATAATGATCCTTTCCATAGCTTTGCAGACCAGGCTCGTTAAGCTTATGGGGCGGTAATTTCCAGGGTCTGTAGAGGTACCTCCTTTGTGGAGTGGAACCACTGTTGCTGTGCGCCACTGTTCGGGTACATATCCTGTAGTAAGGCTAAGATTAAACAGCATTCTTATGTGCGGGTTTAGCTCCTCTTGGAGTTCACGTAGCACGCAACCCAGGACACCGTCAGGTCCCATTGATGCTGTATTTTTAGCTTTGCAGAGTGCGGCTCTCACCTGGACATCTGAGATATCAGGGAGGTTACATTCAGCTGGGATAAATATTTCTTCCTTAGGGAGTGAGGGAGGGGAGAAATTTGCACTGAACCTGTCTGCCAGTATGTTGGCGATATCTGTGGGTTCAGTGTATTTTTTGTCGTTATAAACTAACTCTGAGCATATCTGAGGGTTTCCGCCCAGGTTTCTAACATAACTGAAGAAGGCCTTGTGGTTATCTTTAGTGTCCTTAGCGATTTTTCTCTCAAAGTTGGCCTTGGATGATTTTATGAGCGATCGTAGTTTTTTGCTAGTGCTGGTCAGAGATGCCTTCCCTTTATGGGATTTTGCTCTGACTTGCAGTAGCTTCCTTCTCTTGTTGTAAAGTTTGTTTATGGCTGGGGTCCACCAGACAGGACGCCTGCCTTTGGTGGAGAGGGTCTTGGTTTTATTTGGGATTGCATGATCCATGCATTCTTGGAGGTGTCTGTTGAAAGCATTTGTGAAGGATTCAGCAGTGTGGGATGTGGTTTCCACTGGCCCAGGGGGCTTGAAGGATACCATCTCGGTCTTAAGGAGTGTAAAATTGGCTTTTGAGAAGTTTCTCACTGTGGTCTTTTGTGCTGGGGGTGGAGGTGGGATATGGATCTCCAGGGAGATTAGTTTGTGGTCTGATCTCACTAGTGAGGGGTATACTTCCGGTGTGGAGCATTTTGTTCCCCTGTTTGTGATGATCAGGTCCAGTATATTATCTCCCCTTGTGGTAGAGGTGACTAGCTGTTCCATCGCATTTGAGTTAATGAATTCCAGGAACCTTTGGGCTAGAGTGTTAGGGCTTGAATAATGCACCCAGTCTATGTTTGGGTAGTTGAAGTCTCCCAATATGATGGTATTTGGTGAGACATTTATATCCTCCAATATCTTCAGGAAGGCTGAATGGGGTTCCTGAGATTGAGAGGGTGGTCTGTAGCATGCTACAAGTTGTATAGCAGTTTTGCCTATGGTTAGTTGCACATGGATGGTCTCCGATGTTTCGTGCATTGCCACTAACCTGGAGGTGTGGGTGTCTTTGATGAATATGGACACTCCCCCTCCTTTTGTGGTTCGGCCCAAGTTTTGGGGCTGAAATGCATGATACGAGGTATAACCTGGTAGAGCTGGGGTGCTCTCGGGAGCCTTGAACCAGGTTTCAGTTACTGCACAGACATCGATGCTGTCCATACTGAGGAGGGCTTCGAGAGCCTGCATCTTGAGATTTAGACTTCTGGCGTTGAGCAGCATTACCCTTTGTTTTTTTCCATTTTTGTTTACTAAGGAGGTGGGTTTATCCTTTGAGCCTTGACTAAAAAAGGCACTATGGGGGTGGCAAGAGCCTTAGCCAATATCCGGAAGCCCAGGGGTGACAGGTGCAAGCCGTCTCTTGTGAAGCAGCGTGGCTTGTCCAGCATGTCATCCCAAGCAGACAGACATTGGATCCCCCTAGAATGACACCAGTAATTGAGCCAATTATTAAAGCTGATCATCTTGTCTTTGTATTGTGGCATTATTCTTGGTGAGGCAAGATGCTGCTCAGGGTCAGAGTCATACCGGACTGGGCTACATAATCAGAGAGATCCTCTATGTCCCTTTTCATGTAGCCCAGGGAGGTACATCTCAGGTCATTCACGCTGGCATGGACAATGACAGAGTCATATTTGTACTTGCTTATTTAACTAGAAGTCGGTTATTCTAACTTCCCTATTCATCCAAATCAATCTATGTGAAGTTGTTCTATCTTGCCGTTCATTCCTACAGATGGGTTCGGAGCTGAGAGTCGGCCTACTACAAAGCTCGAGGTCTTCAGACAGCTCGAGGCCAAGTCCCTATCCCATGATGCACCTAGAGTTACTCCAGATCTAGTTTGCCGCTGCAATAGATCGGAGGTTCCTTACACAGCTCGGCCAGTATAATTCTTTTCTGATGTTATCTAGAAAATTTGTTATTTCTAAAAATATTTCTAAAAATATTTAGAGTTAGTATTTAATAGTCTTTAATAGTGATAGCTTTTATAGCTTGTTAGTAGAGATATTCCTTCTCTTTTTGGCCTCGGTTTTCTATACGCCTTTAATTTTCCCTTTCCCTTTGGTGTGCCTTTAAAACATTATATAGCTTCTAGTTAAATAAGTACTTACTGAGTGTATGTGTATTTTTGAATAGTTTAGTCAGTACATTGCTATTCAGCCCATTTGTTATTTAGGGCTTATTTCAATAATTTAGCTTTACTAGTTTAACTTTGCTAATAGTTTGGGTGTGTCTAGTCTTTAAAGTATAGTAGTTTGTTGTTTGGATACTGTATACTTGATTATGGCTGACCAAGATAAGGATAAGCATCCTAAGTCAAGATTTAAAAAGTGTCCAAAATGTGGACAGAAGATGTCTGTGAAAGATAGTCACGTTAATTGCGTGTATTGTCTTGGAGCCTTGCACTTACAAGAAAGCTGCTCCATTTGTCATTCTTTTTCATCCAGAGTCCTTCAGGAGCGAAAAAGAAAACTCATGGATAGAGAACTTCTGAAACTATCTTTTCAGGAAGCTTTGAGTGACCAGGATACATCTAGTAAGTCTTCAAAGTCTTCTAAGGCTTCTTCTTCTTCAGAAGTAGAAAAAATCTAAGAAAAAGTCGATGTCGACTCCACAGCCCTTGGAGCCGAGCATTTTGTCTTATTGAAGCCGGTCCCCAGTCCTGGAACCGGCATCCAAAGTACTAAAGTCACCTATTCTGCAGTTAGTGCCTCCATCCATCCATTCATCTTGGTCCTCGATCAGCCTGTCTGATTTGGATATGGACTGTGTGGTGCAGAAGTTGCTACAGGCACCGGCGTTCACAAAATTGTTGTTGGCTCCGACCCAGGTGGTTTCGGAGCCTAAAACTGTAATGCTATTGACTTCTTTTCCTCCTCCGAGCCATACTGGTCCTTCAGAGCCTGAGGAGTCGGACCTGATGATTGCTGAGCCTTCAGAGCCAACGCCTGTTCCAGTGCTATTGGTTCAATTTACTTGGACTTCCTCAGCGCCTATTGAGGAGTCTAGAAGCTGACACTCTCCTGGCAGGTCCTTGGGAGGATAGTCAGACCAACATGTGCGTTCCAACTTTGCCTCTCGAGGCCTCGGCTTGGATGAGTTCGGCTCCTACTTCTGGTTCTGAGCCCTCTGTGCCAGTGCCAAGGGGATTGGTGGTTTCTTCAGATCCAGCGGCCCCTTCTCATCAGAGCAGAGGTGCCTTCGGAGCCATGAGGAGAATGATGTCTCCTAGGACATCTACAACTTCAGGTCCTACTACCTCTTCCCCAAAAGTGCCTGTGTACACTTCTGCTTCACAGATCCTTTCTAAGCATAGACACCCTGAGCCTCAGGAAGCCCCATTGGGTGGCCCCTGCTCTTCTGAGACCTCACCAGAAATTCCCACTGATGAGGTTCCCAGGAACAGCATCTGTAAGAGGAAGCACCTAGACTCCCCACAGGAGTCTCTCACATCCCAATACCAACTTGGATAAATCAGAAGGGTCCCCACGGACCCCTCTGAGTATATCTCATTTGCTGAGATATTAGAAATCCTTAAGCAGAGGAATGGCTGGAAGTCCACCAACCCTACTGAAGATTAATTGGTTCTCCTGAAGGCTTTCGGGTCTCAACCCTCCACCTCTTGGGTGTCTCCACCCTTCGATGAGCTCATGGAGTTGGTCTCACGAAGGGTGTGGGAGTCTCCTGACACCATGGTGCCTGTCCCTATTTCCCTAGGAGGCCTAATAAATTTATTTCTGCCCCCAGGAAAAGTCTTTCCTCAACAAGGGAGTGTCAGTTGATGCCATGGTGGTGGCGGCAGCCACCAAAAAGGAGATGTCGGAAACTTCTTCCTCTATCCATCCTCCTAACAGAGATTCTAGGATCATGGATAGATGCAGGAAGCACACATACAGTTCAGCGACTTTTGCCATGGGTTCACTGAACAATCTCACTCATTTTATGAGACTACAAAGAGAACTCCTAAAACAGCTTGGAGATACTTTTCAGGGTACAGTAGCTGTAGGAACTTCAGACAAGTTTGCCTCCCAGCTTTCTACATTCAATTCCATAGTGAACTCATGCATGCGTCTCATTTCATATGCAGCTGATGGAACAAGTAGGGTAGCGGGTATAGGAATTGCTCTCAGGAGACATTCCTGAATGCGCTTGTGTTCCTTTGTGTAGCCATTTAAGTCATCCTTTGTCAACACCCCTTTTGATGGGTCATCCCTTTTCGGGCCCAAAGTTAAGGAAACTTTGAACAGGTGTGAGCAGGAAGGAAAGACTGTGTCTGCTGACAGAGTCCATTTTTCCACCCCTACCTGACCCTACCCCAAGGGTCAAAAGGGAGGAAAGATGTGGTTCTGAAAAGCCCAAGGAGCCTTTCTGGACACATGTGATGAACCCCCTTCCAGGGGCAGAGGAGGGGACAATAATGGAAGACGCCGCCCTCACGGCAGAGGGGGTCCGCAAAACCAGGGCAAAGGAAGCCCTATCAGCACTCCTGAAAGGAGGCCCGACTGTCCTACTCTGGAGGCAGTCAGGGGTCGCTTATCTTTGTATCCAGATGCCTGGCTCAAAATAACAAATGACAACTGGGTACAAAGAGTAGTTTCCAGAGGATATGTCATTCCTTTCGCTACTCCCCCTCCATTGACAAGAGAAATCCCAGACATTCCTCCCAGTTACAGGGAACAAGCAACAGGAGAGGTCCAAACGTTGCGAATAAAAAGTGTCATCCGACCAGTCCCAGCAGACCAGACAGGATCCGGAACTTACTCAAGATTCTTTTTAGTTCCAAAAAAGACAGGGGACAGGAAACCTATTTTGGACCTCAGCAGACTAAACAGATCTGTCAAGAAAGAAAAGTTCTGGATGGTCACGCTTCAGTCGATACTTCCCTTTTTAGGGAAAGACAATTGGATGTGCTCGATAGATCTCCAGGATGCGTGCTACCATATAGAAATGGTCAGAACATCCAGGGATCATCTGTGCTTCTGGCTGGGAGCCAATTATTACCAGTTTCGAGCCCTGCCCTTTGGTATCACTACAGCCCCCAGAGTGTTCACCAAATGTATGGCAGTGGTCATGGCTCACCTGAGGCATTTAGGATTCCAGGTGTTTCCGTACTTAGATGATTGGCCCCTCACCCCCACCACCAGGCATCAGCTAATACAAGCCAGGGACACCAATCTTACTCTTTGCAATCATCTGGGCATTACAATAAATACAGAAAAATTTGCCTTGTCGCCATCGCAACATATCGTTTTTATCAGAGCAAAATTGGACACCACCACCACCACTTTGAGACTTCCAGCAGAAAGAGTTTTACTGCTTCATCAGCAGGTCCATAACATCATATCCAAAGACAAGGCTCCAGCATCAGAAGTGCTAAAATTGTTAGGCATGATGGCAGCTGCAATATTAGCGATACCGTTGGGTCGCATGCACATGTGGATCCTGCAATGACTGTTATTCACTCAATGGTATTACCAAGAGCTCCCAATGTCTCATCTCATAATGATCACAAACACATGCAAAAAGGATCTTCAGTGGTGGTTGGCCTCTCTTCATGTAACGATAGGTCGTCCTTTTGTCCTACCCTTACCAGCGGCCACAGTGACCATGGACACTTCCCTGATAAGGTGTGGGGGGGCATTTTCAGGGAAGAACAGCCCAAGGCATATGAACCGAACAGGACACACATCTGCATATCAATGTCTTGAAGATGAGAGAGATACTTTTAGCATTGCAGTACTTCCAGAACTCTCTTCCTCTGGGAACAATTGCGATTCAGATGGACAACATGTAGGTGGTCTGGTACTTGAACAAACAAGGAGGAACCAGGTCTTATCCCCTTTGTCGCGAGGCTCTAAGAGTATGGCAGTGGGCTGCATCCACCCACCGCTTTCTGATAGCAATGCACATCCTGGGGAAATCCAACGTAATAGCAGAGAAACTGAGCAGGGCAATTTTGTCGCCTCATGAGTGGTCCCTCAAGAAAGAGATAGCGGAGAGAATTTTCCACAGGTAAGGCCAGCCTTGCTGTGACCTTTTTGCCATCTACATGAACAAAAAATGCAGAAGCTACTTTGCCCTGATTCCCCCTCCGGGGGAAGCTCCAAGGGACGCACTCGTACACAATTGGCCTCCTGGTCTCCTATATGCATTCCCATTGATTCCCTTGATAACCAAAGTATTGCAGAAAGCAAAAGCCCTGGGAAGGACCATCATTCTAATAGCCCCTCATTGGCCTTGTCAGATTTGATTCCCCTTCCTTCGACTTCATCTGTTGGAAGAGCCTTGGATTCTAGACCCAGTTCCAGATCTTCTGACGCATTTGTTGGGGGCTTTTCATCCCCCTCTTAAGTCCCTGAAACTGACAGCTTGGCTGCTCCATTTCCTAACATAGCCAGGTTCCATAACCTCTCAAATGAAATGCAGCATATATTGATATCCTCTTATAAGTCCTCTATTAGGAAGCTATACCTTAGCAAATGGCGAAGATTTTCTACATGGGCTTCTCAAAATGACACTGATCCCTACCAAGCCCCTATTTCCTCCATATTAGAGTTTTTGACTATACTTTTCAATAAAGGAGCTGCAGCAGCAACAGTTCGAGTACAACTTGCCACTATATCTAATTTTCATCTTGGCTTTGAAGGATTACATATAATGTCTCACAAGTTACCCAAAGCCTTTCTCAAAGGGGCCTTTCATCTCAGACCACCAGTGAAATCCCCTTATACCCCATGGAATCTAAATTTTATGCTTTCACGCATTATTCTCCCACCTTTCGAACCAGCTTCCTCATGTGATTTGAAATATTTGTCATGGAAGACTATCTTTTTAGTAGCCATCACTTCTGTCCGTAGAGTGTCAGAGCTACAGGCCTTGTCCATAAAGCCTCCTTATTTGTTTTTTCATGCTGACAGAGTGTCCCGGCGAACATATCCTTCATTTCTACCCAAAGTTTGTACTGAAGCTAACCTTAACCAGATCACAGATTTAGCAGTGTTCTTTCCTAAACACACCAACAACTTAGAGTATATGCTCCACAAGCTTGATGTTCACAGACAGCTCAGATTTTACCTGGATAGAACAAAAGAGTTCAGAAAAATCAGAACAGCTTTTCGTTTCCTTTTCAGATTCCAGAAAAGGTATGCCAGTGGCTAAAATAACAGTGTTTAGATGGTTATCTGATTGTATCACATTTACTTATTCAGCTGCTAATTTACCTATACAACACAAACTTAAGGCTCATTCTACCAGAGCAGTGTCCACATCTTCTGCCTTTTCTGCTAGGCTTCCTATAGACAATATTTGTGCAGCAGCCACTTGGTGAAAGCCTCATACCTTTATCACTCATTACAAAGTTGACAAGGCCTCCAGGGCCTTTGGTTCCACTGTCCTGAAAAACATACTCCCGTGAGCCACCTGAGAAAGATGGTACTTGGGACGCTACCCATCTGTAAGAATGAACAGCGAGATAGAACAACTTCACATAAAAAAGTTAATGTACTCACCAGAACGTTCCATGTGAGTTGTTCACCTCACCTTCATTCTTACTTCCCACCCTCCTACCCCCTCCAGGGTTTTTCGAGGACTGATATACTAGTTTTATCCTGGTTGCTCAAACTGTCTATGGGTTTTCTCCTAAAGAGTGATAGAATGGCACATGGTATTATACACAGCAAACAAGATCTGAGGTAACTCTAGGTGCATCATGGGATAGGGACTTTGCCTCGAGCTGCCTGAAGACCTCGAGCTTTGTAGTAGGCCGACTCGGAGCCAAGGATTGGCTCCGAACCCATCTATAAGAATGAAGGCAAGATGAACAACTCACATGGAACGTTATGGTGAGTACATAACTTTCCTTTTTTCATTTGCTATTCTTGCAATTTTTTCTAATACATTTTCTTCATACCAACTATCAATTTCTTTAAATCATAGTTCCTTAATAGATTCAGTTTCCCGCAGTTGAACTAAGTATTTAATTCCCAGCAACTACTTCAGCAAAGTCCAAACCTTTAACTGTATAACCGTCTTTTTCATCCATTTAAATTCTTTACCCATCTTGATAATAAACCCTACAGTATCATGATCACTACTACCAAGTCAATCTCATACTTCTGTCCTCCCCACACTTGCTGAATTTTTCAGTAATATGATCAGCATGTTTTGTTTTCTTGTGAGAAAACTTTCTGATCCAGTCATGAAAAAGATTACCTTCTCAAATGTCCTTCCATTATTACATCTACAATTCTCACTTTTTTCTTATCTGATAAAAAGTGAAAAGTCCAGCTTACCCTAGCAGATTTAAATCAGTACTAGAACTTTTTTTTTTACCTATTCCTTAATAACCCAACTCATCCTCAAGTACTACAGCCAGTGGCCTATTAACTATTAGATAATGGGCAAAACATGCGATACACTACTGAAGGACAATCACCAGCAACACGGTATTAATGTACAGACATCACCCAATAAAAGCAGAGTAAGCTATTGTGAATCACGGACTCAAAAAAGCAACTGGACTTTTTTTTTATGCTCACTAAATAATGGCTTTGCTGTTTAACCACAATAAAAATGACAACAGTAAAACAAAAATAATAACAAAACAAACAAAATTAAGTGCAGTAGCAGCTGAACGGACTTGCAGTTTTACTTTCCCTTCATTAAGCACAGCCTAAAAAGCTGTATTTAGCAAAATGGAGGAAAATAAAGAAAAAAAAAGTAATGCAATGTGTATAGGTTCATAGGTTCATAGGTTCATAGGTTCATACTAGGCTATCTGCCCGAGGGCATTTACAAGCCTAGCCCATCGTTTTGTGGCTTAGGCCACCCCTTTAGTATGGGGAACTATACCCATTATTTTTCCGTGCCTCTGTCAAGCAGTGACACTGAGGTAATCCCTGGGGTATATCTGCGATCTCCCATCCATTGGTCAAGATTTCTCTTGAACAAGGCCAGCGAGGTGCTCTGCCTCACATGTACCGGGATTTTGTTCCACAGCATAGGGAGTCTTTGGGTGATGAATCTATCCCTCCAGCACGTCCTATTAATAGCCGTGTCAAGGTTTAAGTCTCCCGCCCTTGTGGCTCTGATGGATCTAGATTTTTTGAGGTGAAGCATATTCATCAAATCTGGGTTTGACATGGCCTTGTATGTTAGGCAAAGGTCACCTCTGAGCAAGCGGTAAGCGACTGAATAGAGCTGGAGTTCTTTCAGTCGGGCAGCATAGGACAGATTTTTGAGACCCTTTATCCTTTTGGTGAGGAACTTTGTGGCCTCTCCAGCTGCTGCAAGTGTCGGGTCAGATACATTCGAATGGGGCATTGTACTCAATCATTGGTCTGATGAGTGATGAGTAAAGGGAGACTATGACCTCCTTGATCTAGATGAGAATCCCTTCATGATAAGGTGGGCAATGTAGAAGGTCTTCCTAACTACTTTAGCTACATGGGTGTCGAATGACAGACTACTATCAACCTGGGTCCCCAGGTCCCTGATAACTTCTTCTGTGCTCAGTGGATTGCCACCTATTTGGTAGCTAGGGGTAACCTTGTTTTTCCCGAAGGGTATGACTATGCATTTTTTGGCATTTAACTTTAGGCCGTGGCTCTGGCACCAGTTATCCGTTCTGTGAGACCCTTCTGAAGGATATCTGTGTCAGATGTGTTTTCTACTATGGCGCCCAGTTTGCAGTCATCTGCAAACTTTGTCAGCCATAACCCTCCTGTGTTTGCTTGTACTTCCGAAAAGTAGATGCCAAACAAGAGTGGGCCCAGGACTGAGCCCTGTGGGACACCACTTGTGACAGGCTTTGAGTCTGACATGGCGCCAGCAGCTCTGACCCTGTGGGTTCTGTCACTCAGCCAGTTTGCAACCCATCTTGTGATGTATGGGTTGACATTTAAGCTGATGAGTTTTTCAATGATACCCGAATGGGGTATTGTATCGAAGGCCTTAGCCAGATCGAGGTAGGCTGTATGGACTGCCTTTCGCTCATCAATGGCTTTGGTGACTGTTTCGAAAAAGTCAACCAAGTTTAAAAGGCATGATCTGCCTTTGACAAAGCCAAACTGGGTTGGATCCAAAGTCTGCAAATTCCCTATGTCTTTATTTATGAGGTCCATTATGATCCTCTCCATGGCTTTGCAGATAAGGCTTGTCAAGCTAATGGGCCGGTAATTTCCAGGGTCGGTGGAGGCACCGCCTTTGTGAAGTGGTACCACAGTTGCAGTGCGCCACTCCCTGGGTAGTATCCAGAGGTAAGACTTTGATTAAACAGCTGTCCTAGCTGTGGGTTTAATTCCTCATTGAGTTCATGGAGCACACAGCCGGGGACACCATCAGGTCCCATGGATGCTGTGTTTTTTGCTTTGGGGGGAGCAGTTCTCACTTGGGCGCTGGAGATGTTTGGGGGCTGCAATCGTTTGGTATAGATATCTCTCCTTTTGGGGGGGGAGAAGTTTGCACTGAACCTGTCAGCCAGTATGTTGGCAATGTCTGTAGGATCAGTAATCTTCACATCATTTTGAACTAGCTCTGAGCATATCTGGGAGTTTCCTCCCAGGTTTCTAACATAGCTAAAGAAGGCCTTATGATTGTCTTTTGAGTCTTTAGCTATTTTTCTCTCGAAATTTGCTTTGGATGATTTTATGAGAGCTCTTAGTTTTTACTTATAGTGATCAAGGGTGTCTTACCTTTTAAGGATTTTGCTCTATCTTGTAGTAGCTTCCTCCTTTTGTTGTAGAGTTTGTTTATGGCTGGGGTCCACCAGACTGGACGCTTGCCTTTGGTACAAAGAGTCTTTGTTTTGCTTGGGATTGCCTTATCCATGCAGTCCTGCAGGTGCTGGTAGAAGGCATTTGTAAGTGATTCAGCGGCTTGAGTACTGTTTTCCGCCTTGGGGGCCTTAAAGGGGTCCACACTAGTCTTGAGAAGTGTGAAGTCGGCTTTTGAGAAGTTCTTTACTGTGGTCTTTTTTATTTCAGGTGGGGGTGGGATGAGGACCTCCAGCGAGATTAGTTTGTGGTCTGATCTCAACAGTGAGGGGTACACCTCCGGTGTTGAACATTGTGCTCCCATGTTCGTGATGATGAGATCAAGTATGTTATCTCCTCTTGTGGGGATGGTGACTAGTTGTTCCATGGCATTTGAGTTTATGAATTCCAGGAACTTTTGGGCTAGGGTGTTTGGGCTTGAGTAGTGTTCCCAGTCTATATTAGGGTAATTGAAGTCACCTAGTATGATGTGTGTGTGTGTCTGTGTGTGTTTGTGTGTAAGAGAGATAGACAGCGAAAGTGAGTGAGATAGAGAGAGTGTACACTTCTTAACTTGTATACATGGCAAGAGGCTTTCTATCAGCACACAGTGTTTATGCAATTAGAGCTTCACACTTCTCATACCTGGCATTACTGACAGTAATGCTCAGTGGCTTACCAGAAAATGAAATACTGTATGAGGGACAAAGCAAAACTATGAGACAAAATCAGATATGTTCTGAAAAACCAGGGACAGTTGAGAGGCATGGGGTGGAGGTTGCAAGGCCTTGCACTGTATGGATTTTTTCATCATTCATTTAAACACAAGGAGACATCTTATGCGTACACAGTCAACAAAGCAGCGGTAACTGCTGTGTGTGTGTGCGTGTATGTGTTTGTTTCTACGTATGAGTGTGGGCCTTGTGTGTTATCTCTGCATGTGTGTTTTTAATTTTGTGTGTGTATGGTAACTGGACATTAAATAATTATTTTTCTTTTTTACCGGGAAAGTCAGACTGGAATAAAACCCTTTCTCAGTAAAGGCCTGGGGAGAAAAGCTCCACATTTAACACTGGTTTTGACATATACATAAAATACAGTTACATGTCATCAGAAGGAATACAAAATATAAGTAAGTGTACATACATGAGAGAAAAAGCTTTCCAATACCTTAGGTAAACATCATTTAGAAACAGAGCATGTACATACCTTGCATAGGTTTACACAGTGTTGGATATTCATTAGAAATAGACTCAGGCTTGTACATACCAAAGAGAGATATAACATTTCAAAAGATACTGTAATATTAAACCACTTCTTTTGAATGCAAAACACTCCCTCAAATCATAATTACATATTCTACAGCAACTTTGAAACACTGGGGAGGAGAAATTACTTTGCATCAAATATATTAAAAATCAACATATTAATAAAAAAACAAAACAAATATAAAACAACTTAACACAGTATCCAAGTGCAATAATGCCCTCCAGGGAAAACAATGGACCTTCCAGGGGTGGAGATGACGAGCCGCACAACTCTCCAGGTAGTCTGTTATTTCCCCCAATAAAGCCTATCCTGTCAGGCATTAATCTTGCTGATCCACCAGATTATTTATTTCTTTTACATTTGTTGACTGGGATAGTCCGACTGGATACATGTCCATTTTCAGCGTAGGCCTGGGGAGAAAAGCTCCACGATAATAATACACATTGAACATTTAGTAAATGCTAGTTTCAAGCAGATTACAGTCATAAGCAAGACCAGCATTTAGCACATATAGTACTTATTATAAAACACTTTACAAAACATAGCATTATTTTCAAAGTTAAACATACATAACATTACATTCAGGTTTAAGACACACTGAGCAGCAGTTATACAATTGACCCTTCCTGAAATGGAGTAGTAAAAAAACGTTAGAAGTAGTTGAAGGTAAGGCACCTAAGAAATAGAGAGGTCACTAGTCGGGGTTAGTGCAAGGACATAACCAATGAGTTTTAAAGTATTTCTTCAGTTTGTTTTTGAATTGAGTTAGTGAGGATTCTAGGGTCAAGTCAGCTGGGAATCTGTTCCATATTTTTCCAACAGAGTTGACAAACAGGGAGTCCCCAGCTGAGTAGTTGGATTTGTATGTTTGAACTAGGAGTCTAGTGGATGATCGCAGTGGCCGGATGCTGGTGTAGGGGCTGATAATATTTTTTAGTGCAGGTGTATTTTATGGTTGGTAAAGGACTTTATGTGCCACTATTATCTGGTTGAACTGCAGTAAGCTTGGCAGTTCAAGCCATCCTAGGCGATTTAGGTTGTGACAGTGGTGTGTCCTGTAAGCTGTGTCTAGCAAATCTGGCAATGTGGTTAGAGCAGGATGATAGTTTATTAAGATATGTTTTGTTTAAGTTGGAGAATAGAGGTGAGGCTAGAGAAGAGTTGCTAGCAGATGGGAATGGGCAATTGCAGTTCTAGCAAGTGGGGTAAGGAAAGGTTTGATTCTGTAAAGAGAGCCAAGTTTTTTATTAATGGTTTTGATAGTTTGATTGATATGCACATCAAACTTCAGTTTGTTATCAACTATGACACCCAGTCGTTTAGTTTGGGCTTCTGAGGAAATGATAGTGCCATTGTTAGCAGTTATGTTGAAGGCTGGCAGGGGGGTCCTGCATGTGGGGGAGAAGAGGAGCAACTTAGTTTTGTTGGGGTTTAGGATTAGATGTTGATTGGAGAGCCATTTTTCCCCTGTACTGAAGGTAATTTGGGTTAATGTGAATAAAGTAGCTGGTGAGGTGTCAGAACAAATCAAGATGGAGTCATCTGCATATTGAATGCAGTTAGCATCTGGGATGACCGAATGAAGATCATTGATAAAGATGGAGAAAAGAAGGGGTCCTAGTATCGAGCCCTGGGGGACTCCTAATGTGATGGGTAAGCGAAATGATAGCTTGTCCTGCCATAGGAATGCCTGTTGCCTGCCCTGCAGGTAGGATTGAAACCATTAGAGTGCATGGTTGTTTAAGGAGAAGGCCTTCAAGGTATTTATAATCATTTTGTGGTCAACCATGTCAAAAGCCTTGGATAGATCTAGAAAGAGTGCTGAGGATAGTTTGTTATTATTGTGGTTGTGGGTAATGACGTTAGAGAAAGAGAGGTGGGTAGAAGTAGTACTGTGGTGTGGCTTAAAGCCAAGCTGAAAGTTGGACAACAGCTTGTGTGTGAGGTAGTGCATGAGCTGTATGTGTACACACTTCTCCATAATTTTAGCTAGAGGTGACAGAATAGCTATGGGTCTAAAGTTTGACAGTTCAGTGGAACTACTTCCTTTATGGAGAGGTATGACATGGGAGATTTTCCATATAGTGGGTACAGTAGCTTCAGATATAGCCCTGTTGACCACGATAGAGATGGGGTAGGCTATGGTGTCAGCAGCCTTTTGCAGATAGTCTGCTTAGAGGAGGTCAGCAACCAGGATGGTGGGTCTCAGTTTCTTAAGTAGGGCATGAATAAGTTGAGTAGGAACAGGTTGGAAGGTAAAGTATGTTTGGGTACTGGGTGTGGCTACATTAGAATTAGAGCCATTGGGAAAGAGTTGACTGGCTAGAGACTGGATAGTCTCTGTGAAGAAACTGTTGAAGTTATTAGCAATGTCTACTGGGGATTTTTGTTGGGAAGCTGAGGGGGGTGGCGTGGCGGTTTGGCCTGGGTGGAGTAGTTTGTTTATTCCTGCCCAAAACTTTTGAGGTTTGTTTTGGTGTTTTGCAGTAGATGGTAGTAGTGGTTCTTTTCTGTCTAAGTTTTTTTGGTGTCATTCATTAGCTGTCTGAATCTTATTTGATCAAGTTGGGCTTTTGTTTTTCAGTCGGTGGCCCATGCTTTGTTTCGGAATGAAATTTTGGTTTTGGTATCTTTAGAAAGCCATGGTGCAATATTAACTTTGGTTCTAATAGAGCGGCTGGGAGCATGGGAGTTAAGAATAGCAAAGAATTTGGTGTTAAAGTATGCTACTGCTTCATCTAGGGGGAGACTTTTTAGTACTGACCAGTTGCATGCCTTAAGTTCATTTTGAAACTTGGTGAGAATAAAATTTTTGTTGTTTCTTAATGTTCTATAGGTGGGTTGGTAGGAGCAGTCTACTTTGAGCTTGATTACATAGGTGAGACAGTGGTCACTTAGGTCATCAGGCAAAGTGCCTGATTTATAAGATTGAAGATGGGTATTGACAAGTATCCAGTCTAGGGTTCTTTCCTTGTTATTGGGTTTCCTGTCCTGGTGGGGGGTTATGACTTGAGTAAATCCATAGAGGTTTATGTGGGTTGTGGGGGTTTCACAAGAGCAAGTGTTCCAGTCAATGTTGAAATCCTCAAGAACAATTGTTTCTTGGGGGTGGTTATTGGATAACCAAAATAAGAAGTCTTCTAAGGTTTCTGTGTTCCTTCCTGGGGGAATGTAGACACAGACAATGTTTACATTTTTGTTTTTGTTAATTTGTAGTTTTGAGATAAGAATTTCAGCATTATTGAACTGGGGTGGTTGTTGGGTGTCTATGCTGACAGATAGGGTAATATGGCTACCCCACCATCCTTTCTGGTGGTACGGTCTAGTCAAAACATACTATACCCTGGTGGCAGAATCTCATGGTCCTTGGTGGCAGGCTTCAACCACGTTTCTGTTAGGCATAATATATCTGGGGAATGAACAGCTAAGAGGGCATGCAGGTGCTGAGTTTTGTTATTTATGCTCCTAATGTTTAGATGGCAGGCCAGCAGTGATCTAGAATGTCTATTTGTTGAAGCTATGGAGGTAGGGGATATAGTAGGGGGATTAGGGCCAATAGATGGGGATGGACCAGGGTTTGGGTGGTTGTCGCCATCCTTTGTGAGGTTGTAGTGCATCCTGAGTATGAGTTTTAAGATTTTGAATAAAGTTTTGTAATAGTGTCTAGTTTTATGACTAATGTAACTAGGTCTAGTAAGATGGTAGTATTTAGGGGTTAAGGAGGTAAGCATGAGGGGAGTGAGTAGGGGTGCATTATTATCTGTTGTAGATGGGATGGATGTTTGGAATTTAGGGTAGTGGAAACCTGGGTGATCCTGATATTCGTAGGCTGTTAGGAGATATGGGATGAGTAAAAGGGGTAGAAGTAGAGTTAATAAGACTATTTTGGGTGACAGCATACCTACTGAATGGTACTTGAAACTTAGGCAAAAGGAATAGTAGAGTTAGAGGACTGGTGGTATCAGGTTGAGAGTGGTGGTGTTGAGTGACAAGTTGTTACTGATTGGTTTAAAAAAGTGGGGTGTGGTCTAGTACCAATAAATGTAGCAGCACCAGGGGTGGGAAGAATTTGGGGGCAGGAAGGGGTGTGAAGCAAGCCTGTATTTATCTGTAAACTTTATTATTAACATATTTACCATATCCAGCATCTCATCTTTGTTTAATTGTCCCCTTTCCAGGTTTAATTCTGTCTATAATCCATAGTATATCTGTACCCCATAGCCAACATCCATTCCTATTCATCCTACGTTTACTACATTGTTTGACTCCCTTAACTTCAGTGTCTCAATCTGTATATTTTTTAAATACAGTTTCAGCTCTCTCTCTCACTACATTACTTTCATCTCATTCTACTTTTAGAAACTCATTTTTTAATTTTCATCGTTTTTACATATATTAAAATGTAGTCATTGGTTATATGTTGGTCTCATGTTTTGATGTTCATCCTAAATATTTATTTTCAAACGTGGTATCGGACATTCTTTAAGTAAGTCTGTGTACTTTTTTTTGTGAGATAAAAGTGCTTAGCCATATAAACATTACTGTCATTTTTTTCCCATCAACTACAGTGTGTTTTTTATTTTACTTTTGATTTGGTTTGCATATAACATACACACATTTGGCTTTTAAGTTTTATCTTAATGCAATTGCAACCTTGAAGAATGTATCACAAGTGTCCCTCAAGTATCAGTTATGAGTCAAATTCTCTTCAGTATTTTTATGAATCACCTTCTTGTAGACTTCAAGCTTTCCATTGCAAGTCATTATGCAGATGATCTAGACTTCTCTGAATTTGCCTCAAAACCATAAAACAGTTTTAGAAAGCACTTAAAAGATTTTAAATAAACTCTGTAGCTGACTAACTAACCAACAAAGTGATATTCTTCAGGACACCACCAAAACGTCAAAGATTACCAAGCCTTGCTGCACTACAAAAATCAAATAACTGAGGGTGCATTCTCCTTCAAATACCTAGGCCTAACACTTGATCTCACCCTAACTATTACTACTCAAACATGTAATTAAAAAAATGAGACATTACATGGCCATCACAAAAGTTCTTACTTCCTTACATCTGAAGGGAGAACAGCAACAGGTAAAACGATATTAAAACCATAGCTGGCGTATGGTCTTCTCTTCCTTATATGTGCCTCAAATAAAAACCTCAGAGACTTACAAACTATATTAAGTAGGTTCTACTGTTTTATGCTTCTTTCCCTGAACAGAACACCACTGTATCACTCTATAATACTCTGTGTACCAGTACAAGTGTCCAACCCCCTTCCTCACACACAAAGTCTTCTGTAATAATACTTCACTTTCACTTAGGGCTTAGATTGACAATAAACAGCCTACCACACCATCTTCACTTTGGGCCTAGATTGACAATAAAACGCCTACCATACCATCTTCAATTAGGGCCTAAATTGACAATAAAAAGCCTACCACGCCATCTTCACTTAGGGCCTAGAGTGACAATAAAAAGCTCATCATACCATATTCAACTGGAGGCTGGAGGGACAATAAAAAGCTCACCATACCATCTTAATTCTAATGCAGACAAGGCTACCCATATCTCATTTAACTGCCAATAACCCAACCTCATCTGACCATGCTTTCTTTATTCTAGGGCCCAAACTACGGGATGCACTCCCTAAAACATTAAAATGCTCCGTATATTTTGAATTTAGACTAAAACTTTTAAAACATTTACAAAACAAGAGTCAAATGCTTCTGCTTAAGGCAAACTGCTATAACTTACGACATTAATAATTAGCCTACACAACTACAAAATTCCTCTCTCGATTTCTCAGGCTTCTGGACACAAACATCATTTCTGCATATAACATAAGCAGTATTTCTATATTTCCCTCATTAAATGAAGAGCATCATGAATGTGCCTTGCACTTTACAGTTTATAATGTTACAACACTTTTTTTTTGTACATATAATGACAGTGTGTAAACATTCTTAGCTATTTAAACTCTCTGTTCTACTTAACAGCTTATTTAAATGTTGTCTTTCTGAAGTACGTTATTTCCAGGCAATGGCCGAAATGTGTCCAACTGGGATTAGCCAATGCCCCCATTAACAAACATAAAAAAACAAAATAAATAAACTTTATTAAGTTTATAAAGCGCCAAATAACCCTTCCCAACACATTAAGTTCCCACTTTTCTGACCTTATTTTACCAACTAAAAGGCACTATCCAAAGCACTGGTAAGTTTCCACTCAAACAGATTTTTCTTAGTGTTAACCCCAATCTTTTCCCTTTCGGTATCAAGTCTCTAATGACCAATATTCCCTTCATTCCAACAGTTACTATAGTTCACCTCTACTGTCTTTATATTTAAATCAACTCTTAGTCTTCTCTGGGGTCCATTTAAGAATCAGTTACTGAAAATCAAAGAGTAAGTGACTGAAGACATCTAAAACCCAGAGAATTTAGGTCACATGACAATAAATGCAATAACTGGTTTGAGTATATGAATATATGAAATATGTACCAAATGTCGAGGAAAAAAAATTTATGAGGCAGATTACATGACAGTTGGAAATGGAAAACAAAAATTAACAGTTTGGAGGTACAAGGAATATAGAATGGGAATATAATTTATAAAAACATGAAACTACAAAACAGTCTCTATTAAGACAAAGTATGAGGAAAATAAGAAGCTGTGGTCTCCATGGATGACTACTGAAATAAGAAAGACTATTAATGAAGGAAGGAAGAACTGGAAAAAAGATGAGCTGATCACCTACAGAGAAGAATGCTAATATTTATAAAGTTACAGTAGAAAGGTTAGGCAGGTTATAAGAAAATATCCAAAAGGAGGCATGAAATGAATCTTAGAGAGTAAATGATGATTACAAGGCCTATTTTGTTGTGTAAGGTGTTGAGGCTAACAGAATTAAGATATGTGAAGGCTGACAATAGTATTTTGAATATCAAGGGACTATTTCTCTCAGATATCAAATGGTGCCTCTTGGGGAGAAGGGATGTTAAGACTGACAGACGTTTCTACAGAATGTTCCAAAATAACACTAGCGTTAGTACTATTTTTAGCTATATTAAAAGGGATGTAGCTCCAAGACCAGATAACTTGAATGAAGCATTGTTATTTAATGTCAAGGACAAGTTTGTTAAACTGTTTCTTTTTTTGTTTAGAGAAATCTTACAATGGGGAATTGATCCTCCGCAATGGAAATCCACAAATGTAATTTTAATTCATAAAAGAGGGAATCACACAGTTAACCATTTCAAACCCATTATTCTTACTAGCATGGTGGAAACATTTTTGAGAGGGTTTTAATGACCCTGATGATTCAAGATGAAAAAGTAAATTTAGATTTATACCAAGATGACTTCTCAAAAGGCAGCGCTACTATAACAAACTTGATTATTTTTTATTCAGATGTAGTTCAGGCTTTTGAAAATAATTTACCAGTAGATGTAATTTACCTGGAACTCACTAAAGCCTTTGATGTATTGCTTCATAGTAATATTATTATATCAATACATGACAGCAGTTTAGCAAGTTGTGCAGTTCAGTAGATAAACTAAATAATGAGAAGGACAGATAAAATAAGACTTTAAGGAGTGCGCTCATGATTATTATATAAGGACAAGTGGTCTTCAGGGTACTATATGGGACCTTTCTTATTTTATGTATTTATGACTAGGTTTCCTACAATTAGGATGGCTGCTGGCATAGCAAGTCAGTTGATGAGAAAGTTGCAGCCTGTTTGTTGAGTAAGTTTAATAAAATAACATTGAGTTGAAGACCTTAAAGTATATGGTGCTACATTTTGGCAGGGGCAACCCAGGGTACCCTTATTCTTTAGATTCCACTATTGTAAGGGAAAGTAATGAAACTGTTGATCTAGAAGTTAGACTGCATGACTGGTCACATTTTGCAGTGCACACTAAATATATCTTGAAGAGATGTTATTATAACATAAGAACCATACTTAGAAAAGTTTCTAGAAGTTATAGGATTTTTGCCTGGAAATGTTTACGTAGATATTTTTATACCCCAAGTAGACTCCAGAGAATTTTTCCACAGGCAGACAGCAAATGCTGGAGGTGTGAAGGAGAAGAAAGAGGTAATTGGGAACATATTTTATGAGAGTGCTGGTAGACTTTAGGGATCCCCCAGCGGGATGCACTGTCTGAGATGCTGGGTGGGCAGATTGGTCTGACGAGGGAGATGAATTTTCTGAGCTATGATACAGAATCGGAATTGCCTAGACATGGTAAGGTCTTGCTGTGTCTAATAATGATGGCTGCCAAAAAAGCAATTACTAGAAAATGGAAATCAAAATCTAAACCAACTATACTGGAAGTAATGAATATAGTAACAGAAATAAAACAACTGGAACTGAGATCTTAAGAAAAGGATAGGAGCACACTACATTGGAAAATGGGAATTGTGGGAATAATACATACAAGGGAGGAATGAGGTTTAAAAGGTGTTAGGACTTAAATGAGCTACATAATGTTTGAGTGAGAAAGATCTGGTAGATTATAAGTAATGTATAATGTTTGCAACTGGGAGTGTGTCAGTATGGTTTCTGATGTAAAATACTTGCAACTAGGATTGTGTAGGTGGTTTGTTTTCATTTATATAAATGTATGACTGCCTATGTAGTAAGTGATGGTTTAATAAAGATGTGTCTTGTTTAAAAAAGGCAGGAATTAAATCATTTATGTAATACTGTTTAGGTTATATGATATATAGCAATATATGTGAAGTATAATGTTTCTTAATATAGTTTGATTACATTTATATGAATGTAAATTTGCCTGTGTCACAAGTGGTAATTCAATAAAGATATCTGAAAAAAATATAGAATACTGAGGTCTATTTACAAACCTGTAATAAGATCAGTACTAGAATATAGAGTAGGTTTTGCTCAAATTCAATAAGTGATATTACTAAATTTAAAAAGTTCATATTTTTTTACTAAAGTTATGGGTGTAAGGAAATTTAGAATATGAGGAAATGTTGAAGAAAATGAATTCTGCATGATACAGAATATATTGGGGGATTTAATTTGGATATATAAAAGTATGGGGAATATGGAAAATAAATATTTAGGAAGCACTTTTGGTATACCCCTTATGAAACATGAAAAAATAACAAGGAACAGCAAGTCATTACTGGATTTATACAATATACTAATAATGCAAAATTGTTGTTCTTAAAATGTTATATCATACTTTAGAGCTTTTCTCCCTGGAATCCACTGAAAATGGGCTCCTACCCAGTCGGACTTTCCTGGTAATCAAATGTTAATAAATATATAAATAAATACGAGGTCTTATTTAGGTAGAAGTTATTTTCATGCAAGGGCAGGTATAAGGTGGAATAAGCTGCAAAGTGAAGTAAGGGCAGCAGTGAATTTAAACTCCTTTAAAAGGATATCAGATCAGTGGTGTGGGGTGAAAGTTATTTGGACAATTAAATTGTGGAGATTGGCTGCGTGTGATTGGTTAAATGGCTGTAAATGTAACACTGAAATACTGAAACCAAATCTAGGTGTTCAGTGGACACTTTGATTAAAGCAAAGCCAAGAATTAATATTAAAGATAAAGCCCCACCCACAATAGTCATGCAATGTGCTAAGCCACCATCATCAAAGAGAAGAATTTACTTTTCAACTTCAATGAATTCTTCTTAGTGGCGTGGTTCCTGTACATAAGTACAAACACTGCAATTTACACTGCTATTGGTTAACAATATAATTTTCAGCCATCTATTTCAGTCCTTAACCACCCACTTACCTCTCACCACCATTCATAATCATTGCAGCTTCCTTATTTTCATTTATCTTACTTTCCCTCCTCTAAATTATTCCTATATTCCCCTTTACCCACTCTTCACCCATTTTCACTAACATATTTTCATAACCTTTACCCATACCTTAATCACCACAACTTCATCCCCATTATAATTATTCTGACATCTCACCCAAACCCCTACTATTACTTTACTTAATGTCCTCACCCTGTTTTGTTTTTCATTTAGTAAATGCTACCTTATCTTTCACATTTTCTACCCCAAAACTACATATGCATTATTTTCTCCTGTCAATTATTATCCCTCATCTATTTTTCAGTACTACTTGCAGGCAAAAGACTGCATACACTATGGAAACAGCATTACACTACAATTATTAATCCACATCTGAATATTATTCTGACATCTCACCCAAACCCCTACTATTACTTTACTTAATGTCCTCACCCTGTTTTGTTTTTTCATTTAGTAAATGCTACCTTATCTTTCACATTTTCTATCCAAAACTACATATGCATTCTTTTCTCCTGTCAATTATTATCCCTCATCTATTTTTCAGTACTACTTGCAGGCAAAATACTGCATACACCATGGAAACAGCATTACACTACAATTATTGGGTGGGACAAAGATGGATCTATATGAAAATCAAATGTTATGTCCTATAGTAGAGTACCTGTTTTCCTAAGGTAAATCAGTATTAAGGAAGATGTTACATCAATATCCTCACTGTTACTACAACTGTAAGCAAATTACTAGTTTCATAGAAAGCACCAACACTATGCCTTGGTTTGTCACCATGATACCAGTATAATAAGAAGAGAACTCTTAATTGCAGTACTGCTACGTGCCAGTGTTTGAACGTAGGTGAGCCAATAGCAGAGGTTAATTTTCTCTACTACTGTCTAAAATGTGGTCAGCAGAATTAAATGAACTTTCTCCATCTAAGAGGTTACTGCTGGATACATACTGGTCCATTGCAGGTCTCCGTCCCATTCTGAGGCTGACATTCAGGATGACAAGGGATACATCTAGAATCATTCAAGTATTCTCTTACTTCCCTGTAAAAAAAGATAAGATTACAGTTTACTACACCCAAAGTGCTATGAAAAACAACTCACTAAAAATTAAGTCTTCAGAGATTTTTCTAACACATTTCTAGTCTAGTCATATGACATGCTCAGAAAAGTACAGTATGGAAGATGAGATTGGAGTCTCAAGCACACAAGTATAGAACATAATTCATTTGCATGTCATCAGTAAATACACCAAAAAGTCAACCAAAGCTACAAGTTCAGATGTGAAAAAAATGACCACAACTGAAATCGGCAAAGCCATCTCCACTGGCAAAATATGGGAGCCCAAAGTGTGCCACTGGTGACCCAGGTTCAAACAGCAGACTTGGTACCAGATAAACTGGTCAGGAGATGGGGTGAAATAACTGGTATTCTTCTCTCTTAACACAACAGAAGGATGTTTGAACTGGCTAAATACTGTCATCCCTTAATGAAGCAACATTAATCTATGGCTCAGAAAAGCCTTGGGCATGCATCCCCAGTTCCCTTTGTGCAGTAGCACATGGAATGTTGCCTGAGCACACTCCATGATAAGCCAAATAAGGAGACACCCCTCCCCAAACTGGGAAAACTATTACTCTTCACCATAGAACACCAAGTGGGGCAAAACATTCCCAGTGTGACTGTAGAAAAGATAAGTCACCGTTAGTTGCCTATCAGGATCAAGGATCCGCAAGATCACACACACAGACTCAGGACACTGACCACAAGTACCAGTATGAGTCTGTCATGCTACATGTGGATGTTAATGACCCAGGACATACCTCTGTGGACTACATGAAGAGAAACATAACAGAGCACTCTACCTTCTCCAAGGATGATAGCACAATATAAACAGAAGATGTCTGACTTTAACAAGTGGCTTAGTTAATGGTGTCATTCTAAGGGGGTCTAATTTTTTTAGCTTGGGTGGACATGATCGACACACCATGCTGCTTTGCCAGGGATGGTCTGCACCTGTCTCCACTAGGCTTTCAGATATTGACCAAAACATTATCCACTCCTATAGTGGCTTTTTTAGACAATGACAATCTGATGAACCTTCCAAAATAGTAAATTCTATGGAAGATAAACTAAAGGTGTTACTGCTCAGTGCTAGGAGTCTCAACAAGAAGCTACACTCTCTGGAAGCACTCCTCACGCTGGAGAGTGTTGACATCTGTGCAGTTACTGAGATGGCAACCAAACAGTACTAGGCTATAATGCCTTCCACACATTTAGACCAGTTACTGCTCAAAAAGGGGCAAGAGGTGGAGGTGTATTAATCTACATTAAAAGTAAGCACACCTCAAGATTGGTCAAAGAATATGGCATGCTTGATATAGTCTATGTCCAGCTAACTGTAGGTAAGGTCTAATACCATATCTTTGGTCACTATAATTACCAACTATGACCCAGGATAACCATACCACATACTTGAATGTACTGGAGTCACACACAATTCAGCCTAACGCCCTATTCATGGGTTATTTCAACTATCCCACCATAAACTGGAATACATACACAACCATTAATATGTAGGCTCAAAGATTCCTGGATTTTGTCAATGCAAACATCCTTGAACAGCTAGTCTGCACACCTACTGGAGTACAAATATTCTGGATCTGGTACTCACAAATATGATGGAACTTTGCACCCCCCCCCATATGTGTAATGTTTTCACTGGTCAAATCAGATCACAAAGCAATCAACCCTGAAATTAATATAAAGGCTGAACTCCCAGCAAACCCCAAAACCTTTAAGAACTTTTCCATGTCTAACTACCTACTATTAAGCAATGACATAAGTAAATTCCAAGTCCTCCCCCCAGCCCAAATTCAGAGAACTCAGTGGCCTATGTGGAAGTGTTTACAGAAATCCTGTACAACCATGTGATTAACTGCATAGAAACAGCCGTACCAAACTGAAATAAACTTACCACACTCCAAAAACAAGCCCCCAGTGGACCTCGAGTATAAATAGACTGTACAACAAAAGAAAGGAAATCCTGTCGAAAAACAGGAAGGGCTATGTCCAAAAGACAAAAAAACTTCATCAGTCTCAACAAGCAACTCAAGGGACTAATCGAGTCCACCAAAGCCAATTTCAAGGCAAAAATAGCCCATCAGGCTAAGGGTAACCACAAGGCAATTTTCAGTTATGTACACAACCTTAACAGGAACACCAAACAGTGTGCTGAACTAATAGTAAATGAAACTTCCTATACCAAACTGGGGGATATAGCAAATTTAATGGCCAATAAATTCAGCTCAAATTTCACCCCTCATCACCCCAGTTTCCCCCAGGAGATATTCTACCATTTCTCTCCTAACTATCACTAAAGAACAGGTCCTCACTGCACTCTCCAGAGCTAAAAATGCTGCATCAATGGGTCCTGATAATATCCCAGGATGCCTTCTAGATAACTTGAAACATGACCTGCCAGGCTCAGTAGAATTGCTATTCAACTACAGCCTCCAGACAGGCTTCATCCCTAGGGGAATGGAGGACTGCAATGGTCATCCCTCTACACAAACGCATACCATCAACAGACCCAGGAAACTACAGATCCATATGTTTGACTAGTCTTATGTGCAAGGCCATGGAAAGAATTACTGTGGGCCTGATAAACAAGGACACAGGAAATCTTCAGACAGTGGATCCATCCCAGTTCAGTTTCATCACGGACAGGTCATGCCTACTAAACTTGGTGGACTTCCTCAAGAAGGTCACTAGAGCCATGGATGAGGGCAAAACAGTGCACACTGCCTATCATCACCTGGCAAAGGCATCTGACACAATACCTCACTTGGGTGCCAACACCATAAATCAATACAGAAACCAAAACAGACTTGTCTCTGCTATCGTTTTTGATCTCTCTAAGACTTTAACACAGTCTCAAACCAGAAACTACTGTCAGAGCTTGGCACTTTAAATATTAGCCACTCTACCCTATCATGGCATAATCCCTATGCCACCTGATGGATAGCCAACTGGCTCACATATAGGGCACATGAAGTTAGGGTGGGGGAATCCAACTCCACTAAGAGGCGTGTTACTAGTGGTGTCCCACAGGGCTCAGTAACAGGACTTCTCCTGTTTGGAATATATTTCTCTAAAGTCAAGGCAAATGTAAAGGGCCTTTAGGTGACCAGATCTGCTGATGAATGAAGGCTGGATGTAATCAGTGAATCCCTCAAGAATATAGATATCCTCTAGGAGGGTCTGACATACACAAAACTGCTGCCTGAACCACGGCCTAAACCTCAATGCAAAAAATGCATAATTATACACTTTGTGAAGATGATCAGCCCTGCAAATTACAATATTGATAACACTCCCCTAAGAGAAAACCCACTGGTAAGGGACTTGAGAACTCAGGTAGACAGTAACCTGAACTTTGATCACCATGTGTCCATGGTAATGAGAAAATCCTTCTACGTGGCACAACTTATAAGTAAGGGCATTGCATCCAGACTTAAAGAGATCTACTATACTCAGCCCTCATTAGAGCAATAATTTAGTACAATGCACTCTTAGGCATGTACCTGACCAAGCATTTGCAATAGTTGAAGCAGCCACAGAAGTTCCTTACTAAAAGAATACAGGGTATAAATAACATGTCCTATGTGGACTGTCTCAAAGCCCTGTCCCTTGTACTCAGTCTCCTACAGACTACTGAGGGGCAATATCCTGCCTAACCTACAAGGCACTCTCCAATCCAACCCTGATGGAGCTGTTACACAGTTGCAAAACAAACAGCACAGAATTACCTGATCTAAGGATCTAAACCTTATTTGTGACATAAACAAAACATGTTGGAAGGGCAGTTATGTGTCTCAAGAGATTACCCTTTCTCTAGAACAGACTCCCCCATTCATGTGAAGCAGAGATCTTCCCTAAGTCTAACACTCCCAACTTCTAAATCACCTTCTATCCAATAACCTCCTATATCATACTCAACATGGTTTTCGACCCCACCATAGGATCACAGCCACCCTCCTAAGTTTTACCAACATCATAAATCAATACAGAAACCAAAACAGACTTGTCTCTGCTATCTTTCTTGATCTTTCTAAGGCCTTTGACACAGTCTCACACCAGAAACTACTGTCAGAGCTTGGCACTTTAAATATTAGCCACTCTACCCTATCATGGCTCCATAGTTACCCAACTAAACAGCAACAAGCTGTTAGGTGGAAACAGGAGCTATCATCTCTACTCCCTGTTAATACTGGAGTCCCACAAGGTTCCATATTAGGGCTCCTTCTTTTCAACATATTCACTAATCAGTTGCATAAATCCACTCCTCTAGCATCAGTTATTCAATATGCAGATGATTCTACCTTTAAATGTAATATATCCTCCTTCACACAGCTAGAGGAAATCACACAGCAATCCTTTCAACAAGTAGAATCTTGGCTAAACAAATCTAATTTTATCTTGAACCCAAGCAAGACCAAGCTCGTGCTTTTTCTCCCCACCAAATCATCCATACCTCCAACCTCTTTCCACATACATTCCTCTAACAACACACTCATAACCACCACCTCACAAACTAAGCTACTGGGTGTTATCACTGATAAACTGAAATTCAACATTCATCTATCTCAATCCATTAAAAAAAAAATGCACATCAAACTTGGCCCTCTCTGCCGCATTAAGCCATTTCTTACAAACCAAGCCAGATTAGACATCTCCAGAACTCACCTCCTATCTACTCTATTCTATGCCTCTCCTATCTTTACTACACTTAGCAAAACTGAACTTTCAAACTTGAATCCTGCTATAACAAAATAGCCAAGTTTGCCACTAACTATCCACACAGGTCCCGCCATTGCTCCTTTTTATGACAATTAAATTGATCAGAGCTCCCTCAACACCTGATCTACACCCAACTCATTATTACCCACAACTTAGTATACCAGCCAGACAGAATCCCTGCCTTGCAACAACTTATCAACCATATATGAATACTCATCAACTCCATTCTATACATAAAACCCTCCTGCAAGTTTCCAAAAGCAACAACAAGGTTGGGGAATTCCTTCTATTCCCACCACATCTCTAAAATCTGGAACAGCATTCCCCAACATATTTTAAACATTGCAGACATAACTCTATTCAAGAAACACCTAAAAGACTATCTACATAGCAAGTGGATCTACTCCTGTATCAACCCTGGCTAATTTCTCCCCTATATGTCTTATTCCCCAACCTGTGAACCTCTACTTGCATACCTGATGCATCCCCTTTTTCTAACCCCTTCTCCTCTTTCTCTTCTTAAACTAACCTGACTAAAAAGCTAAACATTCTCTCAAATACCTTCTATGTAAAAAAACAAAAAACAAAAAAAAACCCTCATTCCTTCATAAACAATTTTTATGATATTTCTATATCAATGTGTACTATTACTTATTCCTATAATTTTGATGTTATACCTAAGATGCCAGTTGTACATTTGTACTTGTATTTTTATACCAGTGTATTTGTTCCTTTTATATTAATGCCTATGTAAATTGTACTTCTGGAGCTTTTCTTCCCGGGCCTCCCCTGAAAATGGGCTTACACCCAGGTGGACTATCCCGGTTAACAAATGTAAAATAAAATAAATAAATAAATAATGAATGCATTTTGAACAAATGAATGGGAAATCACAAATTCATCCCTGGTTTGTCACCTGTGGCCTTATCGGTGGGGCAGTCTGTAGATGCCCAAAGGTACAGGCATATACCAAAACCATTCTAAGCTGTGGGCACTGCTAATTGGTAAAACTGGGGCATGAATGGATATACTTAAAAAGGTTCTAGGGCCATTAGCCTAGTAACCTTCTATGATCCTATGAATTGTACAATCTGGGTTGGAGTGAACACAAACAGAGGACAGGTGTAGCCACTACTAGGTGAAATAAAATACTTCCAAACTTAATCCTGCAGAAAAGCAACTTTCTTAACTTCTTGCTTTAAGAAAGCACCAATCCTAAGAAACAGCAACAATAAAACAAATCACCTAATCTTTGGCTTTATGTCTTTATTAATAAATAACTAGGCTTTAAAGATATAAAAGCATGCACACATACTTCGTTCTTACAATATCACAATGTGTGAAGTCATGTTTAAATGCTTGAAAAATAAAAGTAAAAGCTGCAATGTATGGCTTACCCGTCATACAAGTTACAAGACTCGACACACTGCTGTCCCCTTAAATACTTCTGGCAGGCTACACACTGGAATGGTCCTGGTCCCCAACATTTGTTTTTCACACACAGATGAAAACATGTTTTACCTTCATTTTCTAGAAATAGATCAGACAGAATATTTATAAACAGCTAACATATGAAGTGAAAAGCACTGTATGGGGTCAGTTGTCATTAGAGAAGTTGTCTTTGTTACGCTTTGCTTAATAGCAGATGAGTTCAACAAAGAAAGGAAGTAAACTTCAGTAAATAGATACTTCAGTCTACCATACATTCACAGTGTCAAGATATCAGCTGTTTTTCCCTATACTTTTTTTTCTGTCCCATCAGCTGCTGTCTCAAACCTTCCTTAATCAGACTAGAGTCCATTTTATTCTTCCTTGATGGGTATTCCCACCACAGAAGTGACAGGCATCTACAGTGGTCATCATTCAGGTATTCAAGAGGGTGGTACGTACTCTTGCCTACATCATGATGATGAGGGTATATGCGATAATCTCTAACGACTCTTCTGGGCAAACAGACAGGTAGCACTTATCATCACAGGGATTATAATGCCTTCACCAGTAAAAGTGCATGTGACTGTGCAGTTGGGATGAAGGCTCTTTTCAATGTGGCTTGCTGGCTGAAAGCCCACTTCTGGACTAACATTTGCATTAACATTCTTCCTCCGAAAGACTAAGGCATTGGACTGTTCTGATCTGACTAACCACAAACTCCCACCCCCCTCAGATTTCCTACACTAGCTCTGTAAGAAGCCTGTACTGCTAACTGAGTCCAGGTAACCTAAACCATTGATGTTATGTTGTCCTATCTCGCCTTCATTCTTACACTGATGGGTTCGCAGCTGATCCTTGGCTCCGACTCGGCCGAATACTTAGATGCAGATCTCAAACTTGGCTCATGGCAAGAAGGTATCCCACAATGCAGTGGAGCAATTCCCCAGATCTCGTTTGCCGCTTTACGAGGTTGGATGCGCTCATCTTGGCCGTGGCTAAGTTGTGAAACTTTTTCTTATATTTCTTGTCAAAAACCTAATATTTTTGCTGATATATAGTTCTTTCACCAATATACTGTATTCGTTGGTTTCTCTTTGTTGCTTTTACCTCTTTAGATAGAATTTTTTCCTCAGGCACGGCTTTTGCCATTGCTTTATAGGCCTTGGTATCCCTGTAGTGGTAGTTGTTATTTGTTTGTTGTAGTTTGTTGCGCCTTATAGCTTGTTTAAATTAGACAGCTTGTTGTAGTTTCTGTGCCTTTATAGCTCGTTTAAATTAGAGAGCTATATGCCCGTTTTAGTTAGAGGGCTTGTCCTGTTTCATATTAGTGTTTGAAAATCAGAGCCATTTAAGTTAGAGGTTCTAATTTTCTTCCCTAGTTTTCTTATTAGAATTGTTTTTTGTAGCATAAGTCTTTAAATATTATCCTGTTAAATAAGCTTCCCATGTTGGTATCAATATGTCTAAAGAACAGAAAGAGAGAACATAAGCCTTCGGGTTTCAATAAATGTCAGAAATGTTCCCAAAAGATGTCCATCACTGATGGACATATTGTTTGTGCATATTGTCTTGGTGCTATCCATCTCCAGGAGGACTGCACCTTCTGTCATTTGTTTAGTGCCAGAGTTCTTCAGGAGAGAAGAAACAAGTCGATTCTTAAAGGGCTTTTAAAACACTCCTTTGGAGAGGCTATTCATAAATCTTTCTCTTCTTCTTCATCTCCTTCAAAAAAGGTAAATCACATAAAAGACAATCTCCATCTGCATCGGCTCATTCGGAGCCACCAGTCAAACTAGCTAAAATGACTAAGGCTACTACTTCCATGACTCCACAGTCTTTGGAGCCATTGGAAGTCATTATGACTGACAGGCCTGGTTCTTTGGCTCCAAAGCCTTCGGAGACACAAGATACCTCTTCTCGGAGCCGGTCCATTGAAAATTCTCCGGTTTCTCTGACCTTGAGATCGCCTATCCACCATAGGTCTCGATCTCCTTCATTATCTTCCAGGTCTACAAGAAGATTATCTGATGAGGACGTGGAACGGGTGGTACATAGACTCCTTAAGTTGCGAGTGCTGATTAAATTATTCTCGGCTCCAACCCATTTGGCTTCATAACCCACTCTGCCCACTATTGTTCCTCCTCTGAGCCAAGTTGGTCCTTCAGAACCGAGTGCTCAGTGCCATCTTCTGTGGATTTGTTGGTTTCGGAACTCCCTTTGGTCTCCATGGAGCTGACTTCTGCTCTGAGTCTCTCGGCTCTGTCTGGTGAGTCTGGGAGCCGGGATTCCCTGGTCGGCCCCGGAGGGGATTCTCGGCCTCAATCTTCTTCTGCACTGAGCTTACCCCTTGGAGCACTGGCTCGGGTTAGCTCGGCTCCTACACCAGCCTCGGGTCCAGTCTCGTTGGCTCCGTTGCCTCCCTCTGTCTCCTCAGAGCTGAGGGGGATCTTCGGAGCTGGTGGGATCTGCCTTTGAGCTGATGAGGAGTGTGTTGTCTTCCAATTCAGCACCACAGAGGGTTACCAGTACTCTTCCCCCTCCCAAGGCACCGGCTACTGTCTCAGCACCACCCATTCCTCAAGACAGTAGAGACCCAAAGCCTCAGGATCCTCCTTTGGGTGAACCCCTCTCATCTGAGGCCTCCCCAGAATATCCTTCTCAGGAGCCACCTCGGAAGAGAACTTGCAAGAGGAAGTATATTGACTCCCCAGATGAGTCCATTACTTTAGACACTGACCTTGATGAGTCGGAAGGGTCCCCAAAGTCATCCTCTGATGATATCATTCGCAGATATTCTGGAAATCCTTAAGTAAAAGATACGGCTGGCAGACTACTTCCCCTTCTGATGAGGAGTCAGTGTATCTGAAGGCTTTTGGGTCTCAACCTTCAATCTCCTGGGTGCCCCGCCTTTTGACGAACTAATGGATCTGGTTAGTTGAAAGGCGTGGGAGTCACCTGACACTTTGGAACCGGTCCCTCGGAGGCCGAATAAGTTTTTGTCAGCTCCTCTGGGCAAAGAATTCTTAACAAAGGGAGTACCCGTAGATGCTATGGTAGTGGCAGCAGCCACCAAAAAGGAACTTGCAGACACTTCCTCATCTGTTCATCCTCCGAATAAAGATTCAAGAATGATGGACAGATACTGGAAGCGCATCATTTCTTCAGCAACTTTTTCTCTGCGATTGCTGAATTACTTATCCCATTTTGCGAGGCTACAAAGAGATCTCCTGAAAGAGCTAGGAGATACTCTACAAGGTTCAGTAGCTGCGGAGGTGAATGAGAAGGTCTCCTCCCAGCTGTCCACCTTAAATTCTATTGTCAACTCCTCCATAAGGCTTATATCTTACGCAGCAGATGGAGCGAGCAGGGCAGTGAGTTCCGGAGTTTCCCTTAGGAGAGACTCCTGGATATGCTTGTGTAATTTTGCAGAGCCCTTCAAGTCTACCTTTACCAATGCACCCTTTGATGGTTCCTCACTCTTTGGACCAATAGTAAAAGACAGTCCAACCCGATGCAAGCAGGAAGAGAAAACTCTCTCTGCCATTGGTGTATGTTTTTCCGTACCTTCAAGACCTTATCCCAAAGGTCAGAAGGGTGGAAAGATGTGGTTCAAAAGATCCCAGAGATTTTTCCAGGATGCACGGGCTGATACCTTCCCCAGAGGCAGAGGGGGAGGTAATAATGGTAGACGCCGCCCAGAGACAGAGGGGGTCTGCAAAACCAAGGTGACCGTGATTTATTTTGTGGACGGTCTTATCAGCGCTCCTGAAAGGAGGTCTGGCTGCTCTACTCTGGAGGCAGTCGGGGGACGTTTGTCAATGTACCCAGAAGCCTGGCTAAATATCAAAAATGACAAATGGGTACTAAACATAATATTCAGAGGGTACGCCATTCCCTTTTGCTTACCTGTCCCGAAGATCAAAACACTCCCAGATGTTCCACCCAATCTAAGGGAACAAGCAACTATAGAGGTCCAAAAGTTGCTCCAAAAAAGAGTCATCCAAGAAGTCCCCACAGACCAAATAGGATTCGGAACTTACTCAAGATTCTTTTTAGTGTCAAATAGAACAGGGGACTGGAGGCCCATTTTGGACCTAATCAAGTTAAACGAATCTGTCAAAAAGTCAAAGTTCTGAATCGTGACTCTGCAGTCTATACTTCCTTTTTTAGGGAAAGACAATTGGATGTGCTTGATAGACCTTCAAGATGCTTACTACCACATAAAAATGGACAGAACATTGAGAAGGTACTTACGCTTCCAGTTGGGAGCCAGCCATTACCAGTTCAGAGCTCTGCCCTTTGGTCTCACCAGAGCCCCCAGAGTGTTCACCAAATGTATGGCAGTAGTCATGGCTCACCTGAGATGTCTAGGATTCTGTGTGTTTCCCTATCTAGACAACTGGCTCCTGTCTGCCACCACCAAGCATCTACTCCTGCAAACCAGGGATCTAACGTTGGACATCTGCAACCAATTGGGCATTACAGTAAATTTGCAAAAATCTGCCTTGTTGCCCTCTCAACTTATTCCATTCATAGGTGCAGATCTAGACACCTCACTGATGATAGCACGTCTTCCAGCAGAAAGGGTCATAGCTCTCAGACATCAAATTCTTCACATCCTTCTCTTGAATGAAGTGAAAGCAAAAGTAATTCTCCGCTTATTAGGAACAATGGCCTCCATGATTACTCTAGTTCCTCTTGCAAGAATGCACATGAGAATACTTCAATGGCTATTATTCTCCCAATGGTCTCTTCAAGAACTTCCAGTGTCTCACCTGATCAGGATAACAGAATCCTGCAAGAACAACTTGAGATGGTGGATGCATTCCGCTCATGTGACAATAGGCAGACCCTTTGTTCCACCTCAACCAATAGCTACAGTGACCATGGACGCTTCTTAGACATGGTGGGCGGGGGCATTATCAGGGAAGAACAGTCCAAGGTACATGGCAAGATCACGAGGCTCACTTGCATATAAATGTTCTAGAGATGAGAGCAGTGCTTCTTGCATTGCAAGCATTTCAGGACTCTCTCCCTTTAGGGACTACTGTGATCCACTCAGACAATATGTCTGTGGTTTGGTACATAAACAAGCAGGGAGGAACCAGCTCTTACCCCCTTTGTCGAGAAACCCTAAGAGTTTGGCAATGGGCAGTTTCTTCCCAGCGCTATCTGATCGCAACTGCACATTTTGGGGTAGTCCAACGTGATAGCGGACAAGCTGAGCA
Organism: Protopterus annectens; assembly: GCF_019279795.1. Lineage (NCBI taxonomy): Eukaryota > Metazoa > Chordata > Ceratodontiformes > Protopteridae > Protopterus > Protopterus annectens. Next base: position 992,444,381 of record NC_056735.1, on the reverse strand, counting down.
GAGCAATCCTTATGCCTTACGAGTGGTCTCTCAATCACAATGTAGCGCAGATGATTTTCCAGACATGGGGACAGCTTTGCTGCGATCTCTTTGCCAATCCCATGGAATGCCAAGTGCAGCAAAAAGAAGTTATGTACCTACCATAACGTTCCATGTTAGTTGTCTCCTCTCTCGCCTTCTTTCTTGCTGGTTGGGTTCGGAGCCAATCTTCGGCTCCGACTCAGCCATCTTCGGCTCCGACTCGGCCATCTTCCAAAGCTCGAGAGCTACATACTGGCTCGAGGCCTCCCCATATCCCATGATGCCTGGCGCTAGAAACACAGATCTCGTTTGGTGAGACTAACAGCAGACAAAGTAATGAAGGAATCCTATCCTATCATACCTAAGCCCAACTATAGAGACTACTAGGTAGAGTGGGATAGTCAGAGAAGACTCAGCCAGTGTAAATCCATAGAGAAACTCTTCTCGGTCTAGTAGGATATGGGGATGGAGGGTGGGACGCAAGAAAGAAGGCGAGAGGAGACAACTAACATGGAACATTATGGTAGGTACATAACTTCTTTATGTTAAGTTGTCTATCTCGCCTTCATTCTTGCTGGTTGGGACAGCGTCCCTAGCACCTGATATCCTGGGTCAGTGGAACAGACTCTTCAGAACAGTGGAACCAAAATCAGCTCTGCTCCTGGAAACCATGTCCAGCTTATAATGCGAGATGAAAGTATGAGGATTTGCCCAAGTGGCCGCTGCACAAATAGATTCCATGGGCAACCTAGCTTGAAATGCAACAGAAGTGGCTAATGCTCTGGTGGAGTGGCCCTTAGGTTTAACAGGCAGTTCTTTTTTCCTGAGCTGATAGATAAAGATTATGATAGAAGTCAGCCATCTAGATAAGGTTACTTTTGATACTGGTAGGCCTTGTTTGCCCTCTGCATAAGAGAGGAAAAGCTGATCTGATTTTCTGAAGTCCTTAGTCCTATGCAAATAAAAGCGCAGTTGCCTGTGAACATCTAACTGATGTAACTTATATTCTCCCCTGTTTGGAATGGTTGGGAAAAAATACAGGAAGGTCAATGGACTGGTTCAAGTTATTCTCAGAAGAGACCTTAGGAAGGAAGGAAGGGTTAGTCCTATGAGCAACCCTGTCTTTGTGGAACACTAGGTACGGAGGATGGATACAAAGAGCCTGCAGTTCAGAAACTCTTCTCGCTGAAGTAATTGCTACCAGAAAAAGTGTTTTCCAAGATAATAACTTCAAAGAACAGGAAGCAGCAGGTTCGAAGGGGGGCAAAATTAGAGAGGATAGAATCAAATTCAGATCCCAAGGGGGTGGAGGATCCCTAACCGGGGGCCTGAGCAGAGTGGTTCCTTTGAGGAAGGCCTTACAAAGCTTATGAGACATTATATTACTTTCTGAAAGGCCAATGTGAAAATCTGAAATTGCGGCGAACTGCACTTTAATTGTAGCGGAAGTGGACCCAGAATGAAAGAGCTCCGCAAGAAATTCCAGGATGTGGTGAACAGGGGCTGAAAAGGGGTCTATATTCTTGGCCTCTGCCCAGGAAGAAAAACGTTTCCACTTACTAGCGTAAGTTTTTCTAGTGGTAGACTTGTGCAATGATAAAATGATTTCACGCACCAATTGGGAGATATCAGGAAGCCTGGCTAGGGTTGGAAGTGGAGCAACCACGCTGTGAGCTTGAGAGATTGTAGGGAATGATGCAGCCCGCCCGACTGATAGATCAGGAGGTCTGGAGCTGGGTCCAGAGTCCAAAGCTGCTTGATAAGATGATGATGAAGGAACGGAAACCATATTTGTCAAGGCCAGTACGGAGCAATGAGGATCATTCTGCAACCCAATACGGTAACTTTCTGAATCAGCTTGGGAATTAGGGGAAAGGGAGGGAATGCGTACAGAAGCCCCTGAGGCCAATCGTGGACTAGAGCATCTCTGGGGAAATGCTCTGGATGTGGTAGGAGAGAGAAGAAGTTGCTGCATTTGCTGTTGAAGGGGGTGGCAAAGAGGTCGCAGCAAGGTTGCCCCCATTTGCGGAAGATTTGGTCCGCTACTACTTGATTCAGAGACCACTCATGAGGCATGAGAATAGCTCTGCTTAGCCTGTCTGCTATGACGTTGGATTTCCCAGGGATGTGCATTGCGGTCCGAAACCGTTGGGAAGCGATCGCCCATTGCCAGAGTCTGAGTGCTTCTCGACATAGGGGGTAGGACCTGGTTCTGCCCTGCTTGTTGATGTACCACACGACTGACATATTGTCCGTTTGAATTGCAATTGTCCCGGTAGGAAGACAGTCCTGAAAAGCTTGCAACGCTAAAAGCACAGCCCTCATCTCCAAGACGTTTATGTGCAGATGGTACTCTTGAGGTTGCCAGGTACCCTGGACTGTTCTTCCCTGATAATGCCCCCCCACCCGATCAGTGAGGCATCCGTGGTCACCGTAGCAACTTAAGGGGGAAGTACAAATGGTCTGCCCAGGGGAACTGATGAGGCGACCATCCACCATGCAAGGTGATTTTTGCATGTTTCTGTTATGATAATCATGTGAGACATGGGAAGCTGCTGGAAGGACCATTGGGTAAAAAGAAGCCATTGGAGGATCCTCATCTGAAAACGTGCTAGTGGGATGAGTATGATTGCTGCTGCCATAAGACCCAGGGTTTGGAGGACAAACCTGGCTTGAATTCTTTTGCATTGTAACAAGACCTGGACATGCCGCTGAATGACCAACACCCTGTCTGGTGGAAGGCTGGCTGACCTGTCTTTTGTATTTAAGTTTGCGCCTATAAAGATGATAGACTGACAAGGCGACAAAGCAGATTTTTCAAAATTTATAGTGATACCTAGTCTGGAGCATGTCTGGATAGTATAGTCTCTGGCTTGCAGAAGGTGATGCCTGGTGGTAGCAGTGAGAAACCAGCCGTCTAGATACGGAAACACCTGGAATCCTTGCCGTCTCAGGTGAGTGGTAACTACTGCCATACATTTGGTGAATACCCTGGGGGCTGTGGTGAGACCAAAGGGCAGAGCTCTGAACTGATAATGGCTGGCTCCCAGCCGGAAGCGCAGGAATCTTCTGGAGCACCTGTTCATTTTGATGTGGTAGTACACATCCTGAAGATCTATGGAGCACATCCAATTGTCCTGACCCAAGAAGGGTAAAATGGACTGCAGCGTGACCATCCGAAACTTCGTTCTTTGTACAGACCTGTTTAGTCTGCTGAGATCCAAAATGGGTCTCCAGTCCCCTGTCTTTTTTGGTACCAAAAAGAACCTTGAGTAAATTCCGGATCCTTGCTGGTCTGCTGGGACTTGCTAGCTAGCCCTTTTTCTTAGCAGTTTTGAAACTTCCTGAACTGCTTGATCCCTTAGATTGGGTGGGACGTCTGGAAGGGACTTGTTTGACAATAAAGGAGCGTGCACAAAGGGAATTCTGTAGCCTCTGGATATAACGGACTGTACCCATTTGTCTTGTGTTATTTCTTGCCAGGCTCTTGGGTACAGCGATAATTTTCCCCCGACTGCCTCCAGAGGTGGGCAGCTGGGCAACCCTTCAGGGATGCTGGAAGGGCTTGTCAGAGAAAGATTCTCTGCTGCCCTGGTTTTGCAGACCCCCCTCTGCCACGAGGGTGGCATCTGTTATTGCTCCCTCCTCTGCCCCTGGAGGGAAACTCACCATGTGTGTCTTCTGACCCTTGGGATATGGTCTGGAAGGAGTGGAAAAACGGACTCCTACGGCAGAGAGAGTCTTGCCTTCCTACTCACACCTGGTAAGGGTATCCTTCACCTGTGATCCAAAGAGAGAGGAACCATCAAAGAGGGTGCTGGTGAAAGAAGCTCTGAAAGGTTCCGTAAAGTTACATAGCCGCATCCAAGTGTGCCTCCTTAAGGCCACGCCTGTGCCTGCGGCTCTACTGGCCCCATCGGCTGCATACGAAATTAGCCTCATGGAGGAGTTTACCACTGAGTTAAGAGTCACCAGCTGGGAGGCTGCTTCAGCCTGGGCCCCCTCAGCTGATGGATCTTGGAGGGTATCTCCAAGCTCTTTCAGGAGATCCCTCTGAAGGCGGGTAAAGTGGCACAGGTAATTCAGGGACCGCATAGAAAAGGTCACTGAAGAGAACATCCGCTTCCCATATCTGTCCATCATCCTGGACTCCTTGTTAGGGGGATGGACAGATGAAGAAGTTTCAGCCAACTCCTTCTTTGTGGCCACCGCTACCACCATGGCATCAACGGGGACATTTTTGGTCAAGAATTGTTTGTCCTGCAGTGCAGTAATGAATTTGGTCGGTCTTCTAGGGGTCGGTTCCACTGTGTCTGGTGCCGTCCATGCCTTCCGAGCCACCACAGACATCAGTGGGTTGAAAGGCGGAGACACCCAGGAGGTGGAAGGTCGAGATCCAAATGCATCCAGGAATATCGACTCATCCTTGGAAAGGCTTAGGGCAGTCCAGTTCCCCCTCTGCCTAAGTATCTCAAGGATATCTGAGAAGGAGACATCTTTAGAGGGGGATCTTGGGGACCCTTCCGATTCATCTAAGTCGGTATCCGATGTGACAGACTCGGGGGAGTCAACATGCTTCCTCTTGCATTTCCTCTTGCGAGGTGGCTCCTCTGAATGATCAGGGGAGGCCTCGGAAGAGGAGGATACACCCAAGGGGGTATCCTGGAGCACTGGATCACCACGCTTGGGGTCTGGAAGAGGGGCAGAGGCTGACGCAGGCACCCTAGGGCCAATGGGGTCAATCGTGGGACTGACTCTGGGGCCAGTACACTCCTCATCACCTCGAAGGCATCCCTGCCCAGACGCAGAGTTGTCTCCGGTTCCAAAGAAACCAGAACCCCTCCCCGTACAGAGGGGACGGTTCTGAGGCAGATGTGGGAGCCCAGCTCACCCAAGCCGAAGTGCCGAGGGGGAGAGCGGGGTCAGACAAGGGTCCGATGCCACTCGCCCCCTCGGAGCCAACCAGGGAGTCCCAGCACCCAGATCCCTCCATGGACGGTACCATGGAAGGGATCGGAGCCGACGACGGAACCGAAGGAGAAGGTATCGGAGCCGATGGTTCCATGACTCGAACCCCAACGAACTCCGGCTCTGAGCTCATAGGACGAGTTGGAGGAGGAATCTCTACAGCTGTGGACAGAGCCGATGCCTGATGAGGGGGGCTGGACAACATTTTGGCTAGGGCCTGCGATTTCAGCAGCCTACTGACCACTCTTTCCAAGTCATGGTCCAAAAGTCTTGAGGACCGAGAAGAGTGAGATGAGCGATGACTACGCTCCGACTGGAGCAGAGGCGACTTTCGGAGCCGAATGTATGGACTCCAGAGAAGGAGACCTGGACCTTTTTTGACTCTCAGACGGCTCCGATGACGGCTGGACAACATTTTGGCTAGGGCCTGCGATTTCAGCAGCCTACTGACCACTCTTTCCAAGTCATGGTCCAAAAGTCTTGAGGACCGAGAAGAGTGAGATAAGCGATGACTATGCTCTGACTGGAGCAGAGGCGACTTCGGAGCCGAACGTATGGACTCCAGAGAAGGAGACCTGGACCTTTTTTGACTCTCAGACGGCTCCAAAGAAAGTGTTGGAGCCGACTGTGAGGGAGAAACATCGGTTCCAGCCGGAGCCAAGATGGATGGTATGGCTTCACCCAACGACGGCTCCAAACTGGGAGCCGAGGGTTTAGGTGGCTTAAAGATTTCACGGGCTGAGCCTTCACCGGTGAATCTTGGGGTTTAAGTACACACCTCAAGATCGATTTGTTTTTGTGCTCCTGCAGGACTCTTGGACTGAACGCATCACAAATCGAACAAGAGTCCTGCAGGTGCACAGCGCCCAGACAATAAACACAAGAAGTGTGACCATCTGTCAGAGACATCTTCTGACAGCATGAGTCACACTTCTTGAATCCGGACGGCTTAGGATCCTTGGACATCCTAACAGAAGAAAAAAAACAAGGAAGAACACACACATCAAAAGGTAAGGTAACAAATCACAATAAAATATACTACAGTTACCAGAACCACTACACTACAAAAACTATAATAAACTATAGCAAAACTAACTAACTTTAACTCTTTTTTTTTTTTTTAAAGGGAGATAGGAAGAAAAAAAAGGGTACACTCTAACTTAAACGGACACCTTCTAGATGTAAGGTTATCCTCTAACTTAAATGGAGAACCTTAAGAGAAAAGAGAAAGGGGGGAGGGGAAACTCTCTAAATAAAAACGAGTTTCTGAGGGGAAAAGGAAAGGATTCAAACATGAACACACTATAATTACCAAAGATCTATCTAACGATAATTTCTATGCTAAAAATAACTAGTTTTAAGACAGAAAAAGACACAATATAAAAGTTTTATACAACCTGAGCCAGTAGAGCAACCTCGCAGCAGAAGTGGCAAACGCGATCTGGGTTTCTAGCACCAGGCATCATGGGATATGGGGAGGCCTCGAGCCAGTATGTAGCTCTCGAGCTTTGGAAGATGGCCGAGTCTGAGCCGAAGATTGGCTCCGAACCCAACCAACAAGAATGAAGGCGAGATAGACAACTTAACATCTACTTTTCCCTAGTTCCCCCTCTGGGGGAGACACCGAGAGATGCTCTTGCTCACGACTGGACCTCGGGACTTCTATAGGTCTTTCCACCATTTCCTCTCATACCCAGAGTAATTCAGAAAGCACAAAGCTCAGGAAGCAGGATAATTCTCATTGCCCCTTACTGGCCTTGCCAGGTTAGGTTCCCCTTCCTTTGGCCCCACCTTCAGGAGAAGCCTTGGATTCTGGACCCAGTGCCAGATCTGCTGACTCCTATGTCAGGGGAGCTTCATCCGTCTCTCCACACCCTGAAACTAACAGCTTGGCTACACCACTTCCCAATTTAGTCAGGCTTCACAATTTCACTCCCACTGTCAGACATATCTTCATGTCCTCCCATAAAGCTTCTACTAGTGCGCTTTATTCTAGCAAATGGAAGAGGTTTTCCCTATGGGCTTAAGATAAGAACATTGACCCTTTCTCTGCACCTATTCACTCCATTTTGGAATTTCTGGCGGAACTGTTCCAACAAGGCTCAGCTGCAGCTACCATCAAAGTTCAACTTGCTGCAATTTCAAATTTTCATATTGGCGATACTTCTTCTAACTTAATGTCACACAGGTTGTGAAGAGCCTTCTTAAAAGGTGCTTCTTTACTGAGACCTCCCTTTAAGGAACCCCCTTCTCCCTGGGATCTAAATTTTTGCCTTGTCCCATCTCACTTTACCTCCCTTTGAGCCTTCTTCATCTTCAGACCTTAAGTTCCTTTCATGGAAGACCTTATTTCTTGTGGCTATAACTTCCGTTAGAAGACTGTTAGAACTACAAGCCCTTTCTTAAACCACCATATTTGATTTTTCATAAGGATAGGATATCCTTATGCACTAACCCTTCCTTTTTACCTAAAGTTGCTTCTCCAAACAATATAAACCACTCCATAGAACTCCCAGTAATTTTTCCTCAACATAGCAACAAGGCAGAGTACAAATTGCACCAACTGGACGTGCACAGACAACTCAGATTCTATTTACATAGAACCAAAGACTTCAGAAAATCTGACTAATTAATTGTATCCTTTTCTGATACAAAGAAAGGATCATCAGTATCAAAAACCACTCTTTCTAATTGGCTTTCAAATTGCATTACCTTTATCTACAAATCTAATAACGAGGCTCTACCTTTCAAAGTGAAGGCTCATTCCACTAGAGCATTGGCTACGTCATCTGCTTTCCAAGCCAGAATTCCTATAGATACTATTTGTGCAGCAGCTATGTGGTCTACTCCACATACTTTTATTACTCATTACAAAGTGGATTTGGCTTCCAGGGACAGGGCATCCTTTGGTTCCACGGTGCTGAAAGGTATACTCCCGTGAGCCACCCAGGATAAAGGTGCTAGAGACACTGTCCCATCAGTGTAAGAATGAAGGTGTGATAGGACAACATAACATAAAGAAGTTATGTGCTCACCATAATGTTCCATGTTTGTTGTCCATCTCACCGTTAATTCTTACGAACCCTCCCTCTTTTCCCCTGCCATGGACTTCTTGTGGACCTGGTACATTTTCTCTACTTGAGGGGCTCCTTGTCTCAGCTTGTTTCTTCTTCCAGTATGCTTAGTATGGACTTACATATTGTTTACATGTATATGTGTGTAAATATATATATAGTGTACATATTGTTCAGTATTAGCAGCAAACAAGATCTGGGGAATTGCACAACTGCATTGTGGAATACCTTCTTGCCATGAGCCAAGTTTGAGATCTGCAGCTAAGTATTCGGCCGAGTCGGCTCCGAACCCATCAGTGTAAGAATGAACGGCGAGATGGACAACAAACATGGAATGTTATGGTGAGTACATAACTTCTTTTTCATCTGATATAACTCTATGACAATGAGTTGGCAAGATGCCACCTGTTTGTCAGTAGTTATATTAACATGTTATAAATGAATTTATTCAACTTTAATACACACACCTGTTAACTGTGCAAGTCAACTGGTCTGTTTTGGACCTTTTTCAGCCATGCCCTGGGCCACAAATAACCTACAAATTCCACACAGTAAGTGACTGGAGGTCAGGACTGAACCCTGGACCCTGCTGTTTAACCACTTACCTACTGTGCTGCCCATGTGTTGTAACATGCTCATAACTATATAATGCACTGCAGATCTTAAAATTCTCATTTCACAAAATCTGGAAAGGTTTCAGTGTATGCAGGTTTAACATAAGGCAACCAGCATCTACTGCAAATCTACAGAACAGCTCAATGTGGTCACTTGGACTTGTTTACTAAACATATATGCAAATGAGTAGTCATCTCTTTTCAGAATCCTCACCCTTCAATTACTCTACTTTAACTGTTAATGTTTCTTCTGTGCTTTCACTCTAGAAACACAATTTATTTAATAACTGCCAGTATACTAGCCTGCTGTGCCCCAGCTCCCACCAAAGTCCCCTCCCTCCCCCAGCCATTTCAGTTCATCTTTTTACTTCATCCTAAACTTACCACATTGCTCACTTCTATTTGTAGTCTGGATTACTCCTTGTCGTGCATTTCGGAAGATGTCTTTCCAGGGGGCATTATCCACATTGCACAGATTTGGATTTCTGTCTAATAACACCAGGCCGCTACTGATCTCAGTGAGGGAATGAAGTCCCAGAGACTCTATATTAAGGTTTTCTAGCACCAAAGAGTAAGCACCTCTACGGATTAAAAAAAAAAAGTCATTAAAATGCACCAGCTCTTCAGTTCATCTGAAAATGTAACATAATCAGAACGCATTATCACAGTTTTCTCAAGTTGTTGTTGTGTCTATCGGCTTATCCCGGTTAGGGGTCGCCACAGCGGAACTCCGGACTGCTAATGTTTTGGTAGTGGATGTTTACGTGCCAAGTTACCAGCCCTGATGCACAACCTTTAACGAAGGCACGCCCATTCACGTATGCCTCCACACAGAAGACGCTCTAGCTTTTCTCAAGTAAAAAGAACTAAAATAATCTCCAGTGATTACATTTTAAACAAAAGTTAAGTTACAGTGCATATATCCAGATCCTTGAGGGTGAATCAGAAGTAGCCATTTTCTACAGCAATTTATTTCAGTAGAGGGTGCTCTGGCAAAGTTTTGTCAGGCCCTAAACTGGTATGTCCCTCCTTTTTCTTAAGAGTGTGTACTGTCAATGGTGTCACCAAAATACTATAAGCGAAACAGGAGAGATTCACTTCTCTTCTGTGCTTTCCTGAAACAGGAACGAAGCAGACAAGAGAGGGCTGTATTCTCCACTTGACCTCAAATGTTGATGAAATACATTTACAAACAAGACAATTTCAGCACTAGAGGAAGGGGGTCTGGTAACCTAATGACTGATTTGACCTTAGAGATTCAGTCAGACAGTATTTACAAATTACCTAAACAATCTTCTTTTGGTTCTCATTCAGTAGGGCAGTCTTTTGCAGGATGTATGGTGACACGTTTACTCAAATGGTAGGTGACTTTATAAAAAAGCCATTATAGTCTTGCTGTCAAAATCCACCTTGCCCTTAGACTGAATGCTCCAGTATTAACGTTTCATGAAGATATGCTCGATACTGCAGATTGCAACAATACAGGTTTCCTTGACACATTCAAAAGAAAAATGCTGAAGCAGCAACAGTTACTTAAGTAAGCTTTCACAAAGCCTCAGAATGGCCTTCTCCTCAAAGGCACAACATTTAATAATAAAGCTACTAAGCCACTTAAGTACATTTTGTTTTAATAAGATTTATCTGATTTATGTGGCAAAACAAAGCAAAGAGTGATTTCATCTTCCAGAAACATAGCAATGTGAGGAAGGCAATATTTAACTTTCTTTCTGACATCAAGGCTATTTAAGCTCCCCTCACCCACCTGTGGGAAGATTTAGTTAGAAGATAGACTGAAATGAATAATCTACCTCAGAATAAACTTTTACTTGAATCAGGGAAAAATTGGATTTGGTTAACAGAAACCTTATGCTTAAGGATGAAAAAAAATGACTTTCATATCACAAGACCTGAAACTCTGAGACTTCTTGCAGAAATATATTCACAGTACAGAGACAGGTTGATCTATCCTGTTTTGAAAGAAACTCAATGGTTCATTATGGTTTAAGTGTCAAAAGTTTCATCAAAACAACTACAATCCCAAATTGCAGGATTAATATGGGGCTTTAGAGAATGGGCAACCTGTAGATCGCACTCTGATTGGAGAAAGATTAGTTCTGTAAAATCTTACCATAACCATAGATGTCCGTCTCTTTCATGTTGCAGTATTCTCACATGTGGGATCTTCCGTCTCAAGCGACCAAATGTCCGGCCCATCTACGAAATTAAGCTTCGTTGCTGTAAGGTGCGTCGGACATCACACTCAGCACCATAAACCATGGGCCATAAATGTGATGTCTGCTCACACAGACCTCAGAAATGACTGCCCAGTCAGACAATAGTCCCAAGATGTAGGAAGGATGCCATCCAGATAGGGGAAAAAAGGCTCTCCAGGGGGTTGGTGGGAGGGCAGGAATACTGCAACATGGAAGAGAAGGACATCTATGGTTATGGTAAGATTTTACACAACTAATCTATGTCCTTCTATTCTCATGTTGCAGTATTCTCACATGTGGGAGAGTACCACAGCTCAGGCAGAGCAAAGGGTGGAGGAACATGTGGCAGTCTCCAGCAATCCATGGAGGATGGCTTTAGAAAATCCTGCCCTGGCTCTGGAGATGTCCAATTTGTAATGCTTAGTAAAAGTGTGTACAGAAGGCCATGTGGCTGCCTCTAGGACAGAAGCCATATCTAGGCCTTTGAGGAAGGACCCAGAAGATGCCACTGCTCTGGTGGATTGGGCTCTCACTGTGTGGGGTAACTCTATCATGGAAACAGTAACACAAGGCTATAGTTTTGCATATACAGGAGGATATAGTCTGTTTGGATACAGCTCTCCCCAGGGCCCTGGGGTGAAAGGATACAAAGAGTTGGTTGGACTTCCTAATGTCCTTTATCTTATCAAGATAAAACCTCCTGTGAACATCTAGGAAATGGAGTACTCTCTTACTGTCATTTTGTGGCAAAGGGAAGAAGGTGGGCAAAATGGATAGATTGGTTAAGGGACAGTTCATTGATCACTTTGGGTGTGAAGGAGGGGTCAGTACGAAGAGAATCCCTGTCCTTATGAAAAATGGTGTAGGGAGGAGTAGCCATTAGTGCTTGTAGCTCAGAAACTCACCTAGCTGAGGTAAGAGCTGCTAACAATATAGTTTTCCAGGTGCACATCTTTAAAGTAGCAGATGCTACCGGTGCAAAGGGGCCAGTGGTAAGTTTCTGAAGCACAAAGTTCAGGTCCCACAGAGTAGGGATAGGTTTCATTGGTGGTCTGATGTGGAGAACCCCATTAAAAAAAGTTTCATCTCCAGTCTAGATAACAGGGGTGAATCAGTGGGTAAACAGGCTGAAATGGCTGACAAGTGGACTTTCACTGGAGAGTATGAAAGTTGGATGGGGTCTAGTTGCCTTTGAAGTCACCATTTGGAGAACCTTTCCCATTTAGATAAATAGAATCTCCTGGTATTAAGTTTCCTGGCCTCCTGCAGGACAGCTAGCATGTCCACTGAGTACAGGTGTCTGAAAGGGATCAGAAGTTTATCACCCACAGGGTAAGACTGAGAGTTTGCAGATGAGGGTGGATGAGGGATCCCTTTCATTGTGTGAGCAGGTCCACCTTGTGAGACAACCTGTGCTGATTGCCCTTGGCAAAAGATGGAAGAAGGGGGAACCGATGCTGTCTTGGCCAATAGGGAGTCACAAGCAAGATTTTTCGAATCTTCAGCAGGACCTTTTGAATGAGAGGGAAGGGGGGGGACACATAGAGGAACAGCCCCTTCCAGGAAATTGAAAAGGCATCCACTTTACACATTAGTGGACAGGGGAGCCTGGAGCAGAATAGCCGTAGTTGTCTGTTCTGAGCGGAGACAAACAGGTCTATTTGTGGAGTGCCCCATTGGTGGACAATGTCTAAGAAGACATCTCTGTTCAACATCCATTCATGATTTTCAGACAATGATCTGTGGAGGGCATCTGCTTGATGGTTGTCCTGTGATGGGATGCAGACTGCCTCCAATGTTACACTGTATCTTGTGGCCAACTCCCATACTTGTATGGCCAGCCTACAAAGTAAATAGAATCTGGTTCCACCCGTTTGTTGATGTACCACATCACTGTGGTGTTGTCTATGAAGACTTGCAGGGGACCAGGCTATAGGAGCGGGAGAAGGGTTTTCAGAACTAGGAAAAGACCAGTCATTTCCCTCACATTGATGTGTTTTTTGTTGATGGAGGGCTCCCATTGAGCTTGCATCTAGAGACCATTCATAGTGGCCCCCTCATCCCAGGTTCAACGCATCCATGTACATGAATCGGGCTGCCTTGGTTGGCTGTAGAGGGAGGCCTGGATTCTTCAGTGTGTGGTGTATCCACCAATCTAAATCTTTTTTCAGGCTGGGCAGGAAGGGAACCTGGAACTCCACAGGGTGATTGTGTTGGGACCAGATATTCTTCAGATACTCCTGGAACTTCCAAATTTATAACCTAACAAGGGGTAGCATGGAAAGAGTATCTGGCATGAAGCCCAGCATGCGGAGACATTCCCTGGCTGAGAGGTGAGTGAACTGGAGGAGGCTCTGGAAAAAAATGGTTAGTGAAGTGACCTTCGTTTGTGGGAGGAAGGCCTTCATCATATCTATCCTGATCCTGCAGCCCAAGAAGATCTGGTCTTGGGATGGAGTTAGGGAGGACTTCTATAGGTTCAGGGTAAACCCCAGATTTCCTAGGAGAAGCATAGTGAATTGAGGGTGTGTCTGAAGAGTACTTTCTTCTTCTGCTTGGATGAGGAGGTCATCCAGGTAAGGGAAGACCTGTATGCCTTTTGTCCTGCAGAAGGCTACTGCTGGGGAAAGAATTTGTGAAAACCCTTGGTGCTGTGGGCAAACCAAATGGCAAGGCAGTAAACTGCCTGCGAAGATGGCACAGCAAAACGTAGAAATCTCCAGAAGTCTGGGTGGATGGAGATATGGAGGTATGCCTCCTTCCAGTCCAAAGTGGCCATGAAGGCCCCACATGTCAGAAGCGGAAGAAGGGTTTGCAGGGATAGCATGTGGAAAGAAGGTAGATGCAGGAAGGGGTTCAGAAGGAACAGGTCCAGTATTGGCCTCCAAGGGGCCCTCTTTTTTGGAACCAGAAAGAGCCTGGAGTAAAACCCTTGACCCTCTTGTCCTGTTGGGACCCTCTCTATAGTGCCTTGTGATAGCAAATCCTGAATAACCTATGGGATCAGGTGGGACTGTTTTTTTTTTTTTTGGAGGGAGGGGCATGCCTTTTGGAATAGGTTTTTCCTGCCAGGTCATAAAGTAACCTTTTTCCATTATGGATAGGACTCAGCGGTCTGAGGTTATATGATGCCACAGGGGGAGACAGTGACAGAGGCAGGCAGAAAGGGGGAGATGGTGGGGGGGCTGGCAGTCATGCAGTGCTAGGTCTGTTTGGAAAGGGCTGCCTGTATGTAGATTGAGAGGAAGTCGTTCTGGGGGAAGAAGGTTTTCTAGCCCCTTTCCTTTGTTTGAAGAAGAAGCAGAAGGAGCAGGTACCCTTCTAACAAAGCTTGGTTTAGCTCGCAGTTCCTGTAAAACTTAGGAACTGGGGATACTAGCAAACATTTTAAGTCCTGCTTACTTTTTTCTTGCAGACTTTTGAAAAGCTCTGCAGACTATTTGTCAAAGAGGAACTTGCTGTCTAAGGGGGCATCCAGGATCTTGTTCTTGAAATCATCTGGCAGGGGATGAAGTCTGAGCCAGGAGTACCTTTGTAACACAGAGGCAGCTGCAGCTGATCTGGCTGAGGTTTCTTCAGCATCATAGCTGCATTTTATGGAATGCTTGGCTACCTGTGTTGCCAAGGAAAGTTTTGAGGCAACTTGTGGCTTAGTAGGGGAATCAGGCATAGAGGAGAGCAGGGCAGATGCCTGAGAAACAAGGTCTAGAGTGTACTTTACCACGTGAGTTTGGTAACTGATGGCCCTAAAGGCGAGGGTAGAGGAAGTGTAAATCTTTTTACCCAGTCTGTCTATCACCTTATCCTTATCAGATGGCAGTAAGGAAGAAGATGAAATTTTCCTTGATTGCTTGTCAGGTGCCACAGCAATGACTGCGGGGTCTGACATGGGGGGGTTTGATGAGGTATTTACAATCATAAGGAACTTTATAGAGCCTGTCTGGCCTTTTTATGACTGGTGGTTGGGATTCTGGGATCTTTGAGGCAGCAGCAAAGGCATCCAAGTAAGCAGGAATCGCTGGGGGAATAGCAGAGGGAGAGGGGGACTCCATTTGGAGAAGCTCAAAGTATCTTTTTTGTACTTCAGTCATTTGGGTGGAGTCCCACTTAAAGTATTCTCTCATTTTGGACTGTCTCTCCAAAAGTAATGTCTTCTGGTGAAGAATCTCCTTCTAAGGAGTCTTCATCTGGGGAACAATATTCCAGGGGAGAAGTCTGCTGGGAAGTATAAGTGAGAGACTCATCAGAGGAAGAAGAAGAGTCTTCCTCCTGATTCTGAGGAGGTGGGAAGGAGCCTACACAGGTAGGCCTGGGACTTAGGGTAGGCAGAGCAGGAGTTTGTGAGGTTGCAGGCCTCAAGGCCATAAAGGCCTGAAAAAGTGACTAGGAAAAAGTTAGCCAGTCAGGCTGATGCTCCACTGGTGTAGATAATTGCCTGGTCTTTTGTTTCCTCGAGAGGAGTCTTATCAATAGACTGAGAGGCCAAGGGCCTGGATTCAGGTGTCAGGGCTGAGGCCAAAGCGCCCTCTTTGGAAACTAAATTCAGCCGTACAGGTGAGCGAGCCCCCCCCCCCCCGACATCAGCGGAGGCCGATGTCGCAGAAACCTCTTCAGACATGCAGACTGGAGAATCATGAGCGGCTTCTGAAATTGTACCCGCAGATGTCACCATCTCTTTTGGACATTCCTCAGCCCCTAAACTGGCAGCTGGTTTGATGTCAGAAGTAGGAGGAGCAGTATCAGGCCTAGAAAGCTTGGCCTTCTTTTTAGTCAGCGCCATCTCGATGGCCGGGTCAGAATCCATACTGAAGGCCAAGAGTTTGAGTATTTGGTTTTCTACAAATAACTTAAGAGCTGCCAGACAGCTGCGCAAGGTCTTAGGTACAAACAACTGACAGATTTTACAGGTTGTATGGTCGTTGGACAGCCCTAAGCAAAACAAAGTTCATAGGTATCTTTGTGTGGAATCTGCTGACCGCACTTACATTTCCCCTTTCTAGATGACATCGGCTAACAAAAGAAAAAAGGGCAACTTAAGCTCAGACAAAAACAAAGATGATTCCCCAACAGGGTGCTTATCTTTAATGTCTTCAGAGACTCGGAGCAGAATGAGCAAGCTGACGTTCAATTGCAGCAGAGACGTTCTGAGGTCTGTGCATGTAGACGTCACATTTATGGCCCACGGTTTATGGCCCTGCGTGTGACATCCCACATACCTTACAGCAACCAGGCTTAAGCTTTGGTAGATGGGCCAGACATTTGGTCACCTGAGGCAGACGATCCCACAAGTGAGAATACTGCAACATGAAAATAGAAGGACATGAAACGTTCTCCAAAAGGGTGTTAATCTATAAGTAATGCCCACTGAAAGATGAGTCTGATGATTCACGGCAGCATATTAAGCTGCCATGTAGCTCGGACTAAAAAAAAAAAAATTAACAGTTGCCATTATTTTACTTTTGCTAAGTGGCACTTTTGCTGTTTAGCAAGTGTAAAATAAAATAAAATAAGAAGAAAAGAAAAGAAAAAGAAAAAAGTGTGTGTATGTGTTTGTGTGTGAAAGTGTATGCTTGTATGAGTGTGTGAGAGATCTGTTAAGCCACTATTTTACACTCACTAAGCAGTGCTTGCTTTTGCTGTTTAGAAAGTGTAAAGAAATAAGTGAAACAGAAAGAAAGTGTGTAAGTATGTATGTATGTATGTGTATGAGTGTGTTTATGTTTCTGTCTGTGTGTGTGAGTTAATTTATGCATGAAAACAGAAAAGACTGTGTGTGTGTGTGTGTGTGTGTGTGTGTGTGTGTGTGTGTGTGTGCGTATGAGAGAGAGAGAGAGTGGAGTGAGAGTGATCCCTGGCAGAAGCAGTAAAGAGGTTTGCATACCTCTTGACCAAATTTTTGCTTCACATTTTCGGTCTGTTCCTAATAAAATTCATGGTTTTCTGTCAAATGGCTGAGGACTGAAGTCACTAAATAATGACACATGCATGCTAACACAAAACCTATTATTCTAGTAACTTTTTAAGTTTGTAAGAGTAATATTTGCCCCTATTTTTGGGCCTTTGTTCTCACATTGCTTCTGGTTTTGTCCAGGTTTCTTATGCTAAGAGGTTGAGAAGTATGCTACATAAACTTAAAACAAACGGGAGAGTAAGGCTCAAAATAGAAACATATTTTAAATGCTGCTGTTATAAATTCACTATGTTACATGAATATTACAGTTGGTGTTCAGGATGCATTTTCTAAAGCAGAGGTGTATGTGTGACTGAGTGAGACTGACCAGTGGCAGCAGCAGTAGTAAAGAGGTTTGCATACTTCTTGACTTTTCAGCTGAAGAAATGTGAATAAAGCCTAAAATAAAGAGGGAGGAAAGGCTCAAAAATATGAACAGAATTTAATTACTGCTCTTACAAAATTACAAAGTTGCTTAAATAATAGGATTTGTGATAGCATGCATTTTCTGAAAGAAATAAAACTCTGAAACTCAAATGTATGTCATTACTCAGTGACATCAATCTCCAGTGACAGGTGAAAAAACAAACGTTTTAGGAGTTAAGAACCAAAAAAATATATAAATACCTGGATATTTTTCTAAAGTGTTATATTTTGGATATAAAATGCTTCGTCCAACACCATTAACATATACTACAGCAAGTTTGAAACATTAGACAGAGAAACTATTTTACATCAAAAATATATAAAAGAATAACATAGTAATAAAAAGTAAATAAATAAGTAAAGCACAACAATTTTGCAGACAGCCCATTCTCTAAGTGCAATAATGCCCTCCAGGGTGTGTGTTATTGTGGAAATAATGCCCTTCCAGGGGTGTAGATGCTCTCTACCTGTGGAATCTGGCCTCAGAACACTCCCGGGCAGGCATTATTTCCACAATAGCATACACCTTGTCAAACATTATTGAAAAAATGAAAAAGTGCACTTAACATAAAAATGGATGACAAATCTAACCAGTGGTTCTCAGAAAACAGCAATAACTGAAAAGTGGAACTTGACCATGGAAATCCTGAAGACGTGTTTCTGACAAGGAAATAAAAAGGGTCAAATCCAGACTACCTGATTTTAAAGTTGTAAAGTTAAGGATTATCTACATAACACAAGATGATAGTTATAAATCAAAGTGAAGAGGAATGATAATAAAGCGTCAGGGAGGAGTTTAAGAAATAGGGAGAGAGTGGTATTTTGGATGCAGATCCTATTGAGAATAACAACGATATGTAATTGCATATCCCTAGAGTATAGAAATTATTTTAAGAACTAAGCAAACATAGTAATGGAGAAAGTAATATGCTACTCTACAAGATTATGTCCCATCAGAAAGAAAGATTTAGACTAGATCACAGATTTCTAAAAGAGCAAAAGTTATGGTTTAATTGCTCAAGCAGCTGGGTTATATATTTGGCCACATGCCAGTGTTCTGCCTTCTATGTGGGTAAAACCTCACGTTCACTCAGAATAAGAATAGGGGAACATCGGAGTGACATTCGTAATAAAAAACCCACAAATGCTCTTTACCAACATACTATCAAACACCCCACAGCTAGGTTCATGTTCACTATTATTGATAGAATTACTGGCAACAGGAATAATCAACAAGGATGGCAAAACATACTTAGCCACAAAGAAAAATATTGGATTATCCATCTGGGAGCCTTATTTCCACCGGGTCTAAATGACCATTTATGATAAGTATATGGTTTATATACTTATCTTGATTTTGTGTTGTATTTGTAAATTGCTACTTAATAACTGGGCTCATATGAATGTATTCTTCATCTATTATGATTATCTTTATATAATGTTTGGTAGCCAGTATGTATAACTATTTTGGATATATTATATAATTTTTCTAACTGTTTTGTATGAGAATAATAATTTGTATTATGAACTTGTTAGTTTCAATAGTTTTTTAACTATTTAACTAGTCAGCTATTGATTTAGGCTTGTTTATGATTAAATCTATTTGTAGCAATCTGCTATTATTAACCAACACAATATATATAATATATGTTTAGGTTGAATTGTTATTGAAAAGTAACATTACCTAATCAAAATAATATTTATATAATACAAATATCATTGTATAACAGTACACTTTGATATATAAAAAAGGGGGGTATGGACCATGCCATTGTTTGCCATTAGCTAGGGCACCATATAAATATTCATGATGTCTGTTGCTTACTGAATTCACTTTTTTTCACTGAAGAAGGCATTTGCCGAAACCGGTTTGAATTTGGATTACTTTGGATATTCGGGCATTATTATGTCCTATTTGAATTGACTTGGATACATACAGTAAAGTATTGGACTACTTATGCTGGCCTCCATTGTTTTCTATGTTTTGTACTCTATAGTACCTGTCTGGTTTTCTGGGAGCAGGAGGTAGGGCATCAGGAGTCAAACTGGATTCAAGGAAAACATCATCCACAACATCCAGGACTGGGGGGATGGCCAAGGGTCTGTGCTGCGGAAGATCTAGGAATTCCCTGAGTCTCTTTTTAGACTGAGGGTAGTCCTGACTTTCCTACTGGAAATGCTCCCTTAAAGTATGCAGGGTTTCCCCATAGGAAAAATCCTCTGGAGAAGAGGCTGAAGGAATGGAGTCCTCTTGCATGTTTTCATAGTCAGATGCATCAGATTCATCTGACTACTGTTCAGACAAAACTACAGGAGACAGATCTCTTTTCCTTTTTGAGGGGGTAGGGGGGTAGCTTGGCTTCCCCTGATCAGCATGATAAGGTCTGCCAGCATTTTAAGCATTTGAGACTGAGGTAAGGTAGCATGCGCCTGAGAGTGGGTCGTCAGTTTCTTGGGTGTGGTTTGAACCCTGAGCCTAAGAAACTCGGCCATTTTTGAAAGAACGGTAGTTGCGAAAGAAGACGTCGGTTTGTGTCGAGATTTGGTAGTGCGAAGGACTTCCTTGGAAGCCAGTGCCTGCTCAGCGGCTCTGGACCCATCCAAGGTAGAGACAGCAGTAGGATCCTTAGTCGAAGAAGAGTTTTTCGGCATATCAGACTCCAAAAGGGTCTCAGTAACGGCCTGAGAATCAAATGAAGCAGGAATCAGGGGCTGCGAAAGCATCTCACTGAGTACCAGAGGACTGATGACTAGCTTAACGGAAGCATCGTCGGTAGGTTTGTACCTGTGTAGTCTGACTCTGTCTTTATCTTTACGTTTTTTTGGAAGATCTGCTGTCAAATGCCTTATCGAAGCCATATCGGAATTCGAGGACTGTAAACGAAAATATCTGGCTACAATAAGGGCCCGACGATGGACAGTTCTGGCATTGAACAAAGCACAGAAGGGACAACAGGGGACATCGTGGTCTGGGCCTAAACAAGTGACGCAGTAAGAGTGGAAGTCTTGATGTGGTATTTACTTTCTACAGGTGAAACTGTTATTAACTTTTTCTGACATCAGTTAGTGCAAGAAAAAAGGATCCCCAATGGGGTACTTAGCTTTAGAAGACTTCAACTTCAATTTGGAGATGAAAATTCATGTAGCAGCTGACTGGCACTTGTGTGAACTGCTTCTGCTTCGGACTCCATGGCAAGAAAGACTGATATAATGGCGTCGACTATCTTAATTTATGCTACTGATGACCTGACATCAGTCCTCAAGTGACAGCAACTGACGGAGAAATACTAAGTCTCTGGTATTCGGGCCGGCCGAGGGCTACCCTGGCAGGGATAACCTAAATGTGATGACTGCAACAGTGAAACACGAAGAACATCAATACATATTTTAAAGAATCAATGTGTGCATATATCAAGAAAGCAAATATTTGTACTGCTGCCATTGTAATTACAAATTGAGAGAAAATCTCTAAATGCAAAAAAAAAAGAAGTTATGTCTTACCATAACTCTCCATCTGAGTTGTTGATGATCTTCCAGTCATCACTGATGGGTTCGGTTCCGAGCCCTTGGAACCGAGTCGGTCCTTATACCAAGGTTGCGTGCACCAGAAAACTGTCGAGCTAAGCTGCTACCCACAATGCCCTTCACCTAGTTACCTCAGATCGAGTCTGCATGCAACATATAGAAGAACCAGAAAGTCAGAGGTCATCTCTGCGCAAAAACTCTGAAACACCACAAGACCCAGAAGATCCGCCAGGATCCTTCGGTGGGAGGGTGTGATGACTGGAAGAAGATCAACAACTCAGATGGAATGTTATGGTAAGACATAACTTCTTTATCTGAAGCTGTTAATCTTCTTCCTATTCATCACTGATGGGACAGAATCCCAAGCTACTTGGAGAACCTGGGTGGCCCTTATGGAAGAACATTCCTGAGAACCATTGAACCAAAGGCCGCTCTTCCCCTGGAGATCAGATCCAATTTGTAATGCTTGATAAAGTATAGGGTTTAGCCCAAATGGCAGCTGCACAGATGTCATCCATGGAGCCTCTAGAGTGGAAGGCAACCAATGCTGCAATAGCTCTAGTTGAGTGAGCTTTGATTTGACCAGGCTTAGATTAATTCTTAAACGAATATGAAAAGCTAATGCAATCTCTGAGCCATTTTGACAAGGTAACTTTTGATAGTGCACCTCCCATTCTAGGGCCCGCAAAGGAGATGTAAAGTTGGTTCAACTTGTGAAAGGACTTAGTTCTGTCCAGGTACAAACATAATTGTCTATGAACATCCAATGAATGTAAGCAGTATTCTTCCTTGTTTGAATAATTTGGAAATAATACAGGCAGCTCAATGGATTGATGAATAGAAAAATTGGAAACCACCTTGCGAAGAAAGGATGGGTTAGTACAAATGATACTCTGTCCTTTGGGAAGATCAGATAAGGGCTCTTGATACATAAGGCTTGCAACTCAGATATTCATCTGGCTGAAGTGACCGCCACCAGAAATAAGGATTTCCATGACAGGAATTTTAGATCACATGTAGCCGCAGGCTCAAAAGGGGGTAGAGCGAGACTGGAGAACCCGGGAGAGATTCCATGCCTCCACCAGCTGTTTAATGGGAGGTCTGCTGTGGTATATTCCCTTGAGGAAGGTCTTGCAAAGTCAGGTGGAAATAAGTAGAACTCCATCGGACCCATTATGGAAGTTGGAAACAGTTGCTAAATGGACTCGAATGGTGGAAGCTGATGCACCACTGTCGAACAGCTCAGCAAGATAATGAAGAATACTAGCTACAGGAGCTGAGAACGGATCTAGCTTCTGATTATGTGACCAAATAGAGAATCTTTTCCATTTGTCCCTGTAAAGTTTTCTGGTGGATGGTTTATGTGAGGGCAGGATAATATCACGGACGGATGAAGAAAGGGTTTCCTGCCTGGCAAGTAACGGAAGTGGAGAAACCAAGCCATCAGCTTGAGAGTGGACAGATTCGGGGAAGTCAGCCCTTGTGGGTGAGATATGAGGTCCTGACAAGTGTCCGGGATCCAAGCAGGTTGCAACAGATGAGGTCGGAGGAAGGGAAACCACACTTGACAAGGCCAGAAAGGGGCAATGAGGATCACTTTGCTTCTCAACCAAACAGCTTTCTTTAGAAAAAGAGGAATCAGGGGAATCGGAGGATAAGCATAAAGGAGACCCGCGGGCCAATCATGAATCAAAGCATCTCTCGGTGACTCCCCGTGAGGGGGAAAGCGGGCAAAGTAGCTGCTGCATTTTGTGTTTGAGGGGGAGGCGAAAAGATTGCAGCATGGCTGGCCCCAATGGCTGAAGATTTCTGCCGTCACACTCGGATTGAGAGACCACTCATGAGGACGGACGATGCATCTGCTTAGTCTGTCCGCAATCACGTTGGAGCTCCCCGGGATATGCGTTGCGATCAGAAAGCGGTTGGAAGCTATCGCCCACTGCCAGATTCTCATGGCTTCGCAACATACAGGGTAGGATTTGGTCCCTCCCTGTTTGTTTATGTACCGGACAAGGGACATGTTGTCCGACTGGACAGCAATCGTTCTGGATGGAAGGAGCGGGTGGAAAGCTTACAACGCCAATAGCACCGCTCTTAACTCCAGAACATTGATATGCAAGTTGACCTCTATACTGGACCACGTGCCCTGGACTGACTTTCATTGGCAGTGACCCCACCCTATAAGGGAAGCGTCCGTGGTCACCGTGGCGCTGGGTTGGTGATCCTGGATGGGGCGACACCAAAGATTTTCGTTTGGACTCATCCACCAGAGGAGATCTTGTTTGCAGGTGTTGGTGATGAAGATCTGTGAGCTCAGGGGGTGAAGACTGGATATCCACTGGGACTGAAGAAGCCATTGTAGCAGTCTCATGTGTAATCTGGCTAGGGGAACAATTAGGATGGCTGCAGCCATAGACCCCAGAGCCTGGAGAACTTCCCTTGCAAACACCTTTTTTTGACAGAGTATCACTTGAACTTGTGCCCTTAATATCTGAAGCCTGTGAGGAGGAAGCGATATCAGACTTGACTGAGTGTTGAATATTGCCCCTATGAATTCCAATTGTTGTGAGGGCTGAAGGTTGGATTTTTCACAGTGGATGGTGATGCCCAATGACTCCGCTAGTACTATAGTGTAGCAGAGGGCCCTGACCAGAAAGCATTTGGTGGGGGTAGAGAGGAGCCAATCTTCTAGATACGGAAACATCTGGAATCCCTGAAGTCTCAGATGAGCTGTGACCACTGCTAGGCATTTCGTGTACACTCTGGGGGCCATTGAGAGACCGAATGGCAGGGCTCTGAATTGGTAGAGATTGGCTCCAAGCCGGAAGCGAAGGAGACTCCTGGAGCGCTTGCCCATCTTAATGTGGTAATATGTATCCTGGAGGTCTAACGAGCACATCCACACACCCTCCCACGGAAAGGGAAAGATGACCTGAATCGTGACCATGCGGAACTTGGTCTGAACTACTGATTTGTTTAGCTGGCTGAGATCCAAAATGGGCCTCCAGTCCCCGGTCTTCTTTGGCACCAAAAAGAATCTTGAGTAGAACCCTGATCCGCACTGGTCTGGTGGGACCTGTTGGATGACTCGTTTTTGACATAGCTTTCATATCTTGGAAGCTGCCTCCTCCCTTTCACTGGGTGGAACACCAGGAAGGGATTTCAGAGGTCTTGGATAAGATATTAGGGGAATGTGATAGCCTCTGGTAATGCTTCTCTGCACCCACTGATCGTTTGTAATAGAGACCAGGCAGCTTGATGCAGAGAGAAATGTGCCCAGACTGCTTCCAGAGGAAAGCAATCGGGCAGCGCTTCAGGAGCGCTGATATGGTCTTCCCGAGAAGGAATCTCTGGAGTCCTGATTCCGTGGACCCCCTCTGCCCCGAAAGGTTCCATTACTGGAACCCCTTCTGCTTATGGGGGAGTCCTCACCACGTGCGCCACGGAAAGGACTTTGAGACATCTTGTGCCACATCTTCCCATTCCTCTGGTTCCAGGAGAAGGAACGCCGAGGTTTGGAAAAGTGTAGGCCCACAACAGACAAGGTCTTCCTGTCCTGCTCACACCTGGCTAATGTATCCTTGACTTTAGCACCGAACAGAGCTGATGGTTCAATAGCGGCGTTTAAAAAGGAAGACTTGAAGGAGCCGCGAGGTCACAAATGTGCATCCAGGCATGGCGTCTCATGACTATGCCTGCACCCGCAGCTCTAGCCGCTCCTTCAGTTGCGTGGGACAGCAACCTCATGGGTGAATTGGATATTGACTCTAGGATGGCAAGTTGGGAAGCAACTTTATCATGTGCCCCGTCCGAAACTTGACCTGCGAGGGTTCCAGAGAGTTCGGTGATGAGATCTCTCTGGAGCCTCGTAAAAGGTGTCAAAATGTTCAGACACCTGACTGCAAAGGTCGCTGATGCAAAAACTCACTTCCCTAACCTGTGCACCGCCCGGGACTCTCTATTGGGCGGGTGAACAGCAAGACTTTCCTCCACAAGGTCCTTTTTTATGACTGCCGCCACCACCATAGTGTCTACTGGCAAACCTCTAGACCAATGGGGTTGATCCTCTGGAGGAGAGAGTATTTTATCTGATCTCCTGGGGATGACCTCAACAGTGTCAGGGTTCTTCCATGCCCGCTGCACAATGAGCTTGACCAACTCATCGGCAGGGAGGGTCATCCAAGAAGAAGAGGGCCAAGAGCAGAAGGCCTGCAGGAATACTGATTCCTCTGAGGAAGGATTGGTGGGCTTCCAGTCACCCCTCTGTTTCAAGATTTCTGGATGTCTCCAAATGAGACATCGTCAGGGGGCGACCAAGGGGATCCTTCCCCATCATCATAGTCCATATCTTCTGTGATGGACTCCTCCAGGGTGTCCAAGAGTTTCCTCTTACACACCCATTTCCGAGGGGGTTCTTCGGTGGGAGCATCCAAAGAGGACTCAGAAAGAGAAATACCCTGAACAGGGGTTTCCTGGGGCATTTGTGCTCTCGGAGACCTGGGGGGGGTGGCCTTTGACAGCTGCGGCTCAGAGGAAACTGGTGGGATGACTGACATAGGAGGATTGCTGGAAGCAAGCACCCTCTCCATCACCCGGAAAGCAGGCCCGCCTGAAGAGAAATGGGAGCCCGGAACCGAAGAAGACCATTTCAGAACCGGGATCACACCCCGCTCCACACAGGTCACCCACCGGGGACGGAGCCTCAAGAAAACTCGTGGTGGAAGTCACCCTTGGACCCGAAGACAGAATCAGCAACACAGCTGGAACCGTGGCCAGAACCGAAGGTTCCACCCCCCAAGCATGAGCTTGAGGAAGGGTGGGTTCCGACAGAACCGACACCCAAAGGGGCCTCGGAGCCTCAGATACTGTTGTTACTGGTGCCGAGGAAAGGGGTCCTCTCGTAGACGTCGGGTATATGAGCCTCGGAACCGAGGGATCCAAAGGAGGAGAGTATGTAGGGGTCGTCGGTGTAACAGACCCAAAGGCCAAAGTGAGATGGGCTCTAGGAAAATTTGTAATTCCCTTGGTGGTCAGCAGCTGATCAAAAATGCACACCACATCCAATTCTGAAAGGCTCCTGGTGGATCTTACCAATGCCCCTGAGGGGGAATCAGGCTGGTCTAAAAAGGGACTGAAGGCTTGTCCAGCAAAAGGATCCGCAGACAGAGAGTACTGGGTTCGTAATGTATCACAGATCGGCACAGACAATTCCAATTTGGAAACCGGCAACAAAGGAATGATGGGGTGGAGGTCAATAATGGCTCCGAAGTTGTTGTCAGAAACGACATCAGGACGGAGATGGGGGACATCGGTGCCAAGATGGAGTCCGACAAACTGGTCAGAACCGAGGTTGTAGTTGGTGCTGTAGTCGGAGCCGGGGCAGGCGCCAAGGCGACCTTGGTATGAATCACTGTTGCCAAACTCGGAGCCGAAGTGGTCGGAACCGAGGAGGCAGTACGGTGCTCAGTGGAACTCTTATGGGCCTTGTGTTTATGGCTTTTGCCCCCATCACTGGCCGGTGAACAGGGGTCTGAGTGAGGACATTTCTTGTCCACAAAAGGACGGGATGAGACATCCGACACAGAAATAGCCTCTGAAAAAGGCGTATGAAGCAGGCCCTTAAGGATCAATTTTGTCGCTCATTTGGCGTCTGCTGACTGAAGCTGGCACAAATATCACATAGAGGTTTCGCCGATAAATGCGGAATCCCCAAACAATACACACACTCCATGAAGGTCACTATTTGAGAGTTTACCACTGCAAGAAGAGCAGTGTTTAAACCCGGTAGTCCCTTTATTCTCAGACATAATAGGAAACACTCACACACACAAAAAATAGAAGAAATTGAAGAAAAGAAGGAAAGAGGGAAATACCAACAATGGTATTGGGAATACCCAAAGGTAGAATGGCCAATACGAACAATAGTATGAAAGGAAATACCTGTGGGTAGAGCTGAGTGTAGTAAAGATACAAGAAATTAGCAAACTAACAGGAAAAAAATCCACAAAAACTTGTAAAATGTAGAAAAATATAACACTTAGCTGGAGAGCTCGGTGAAACGCTGCTATATGGCTGCATGGCAAACGAGATCTGAGGTAACTGGTTGAAGGGCATTGCGGGTAGCAGCTTAGCTCAAGAGTTTTTTTGGTGCACGCAAGCTTGGTATAAGGCCGACTCAGTTCCAAGGGCTCGGAACCGAACCCATCACTGATGAATAGGAAGAAGATTAAGAACTTTAGATTATATTTTTGGAAAATCAGGGACAGACTTGTTCAAGACTAGAAGCTACAAAAATAAAATATACATTTTTATTTCATGATTTGAACTAACAGAAGGTTCTTAATGGGTCCTTGATTGGTTAATATTTCCCCACCAACTGGAATTTGGCATATTTTCGGCAAAATCCTACATTCGGGGATCTCTGTTTGCTAAACCAATGCACAATGTAATTGCACTTTTCACTAGAGAGTGACAGTTCACACATAACCATAGCTTGCACCAGCCTGCTAAGCTAGAAATAGCACACTAGACTAAATACTGCAATACTAAAGAAATGACAGAAGAATACATACTTGCCTGAATTAATAAGGAGCTGTAGCAACAGCAGCTGCTCATGTAATGCCACTCATTCAAAGGGAGGAGGAGGAAGGAGGGTATTCTTGACTCATTAGGGGCAGACCTATAGTAGATTGATAAGGTAAGAATGCATCTGTTATACCTACAAAAAAGGACATTCCCTGATGGATCTTTGGTTGGGTTTCTCCTAAACAGTGTATCATAAAGGTGGAAGGAGCCAGAGGGCTGCCCCCAAACCAGAGGTCAGACGGTGGAAGCCTGGAGAAAAGACCTTCAAAGAATAACTTGACTAAATGTGATTTGTGAACGTGTGCACTTTAAACCAAGTGGCTACAATACATTCAACAGCAAGCACCAAAAATATCCACTCCTCTTGTAGACTGGATAAGGACAGCAGAAATTGCCACTGAGCAGTTGTTCAGATGATAGTTAAAAATGCAGTTGACACTCTACTTTGAAATTGTCTTCTTGACAACCAAACCCCCTTCCATCTCTGTGTAAAGAAAACTAACAACTGGTCTAGATTCCATAACTCACACATCTTCTACACGCAATGCATGAGCTACTATTGCATGTTGTGGAGTGAAGGGACTTCTAGCCCCTGATTTCTGCCACTGCCAATATAACTGGAAGGCATACATCAACTTCTAAAACTACAGCTGTATATCTCCTGATACCCTATACCCATGAAAGACCAGACATGATTCCCTACACATGATAACCTGTGCTCTGGGGATGTGACACAGAAATGATGGCCACCAGGAATAAAATCTGCCCAGAAATGACTTTCAGTGCTGCCAGGCTAGCAAGCTCAAGTTTTAGATTAACAAGAGTCTCTACCAAGTAATTCAAGTCCCATGGTGGGGGAAACTTGGTTCTTTGACAGGGGATGGAGATGTACCATTCTCCTAAGGAATTATTTGGTGCTGGGTCACAATTCTGTCACCCGTAAGGTCATAAGGTGCACGATACACTAACATGCACCTTGACCATGGAATAACTGAGACAAAATTATTATTGAAGTGTATGAAGTATGTCAGATGCACCTGCAGACTAACTAAAAATGAGGGTACAAATCAACATTCAACCAAAATACAGAAGACACTTGCAGGAATAAGCCTGTTGTAAAGATGTCTTTCTAGGAGCCTCAGTGACCACTGAGATACCCCCACCCCCTGCAGCACTGGCAAGTCAGACGGAATAAGGTGATCTAGAGTTGTACATCAAGAGTCAAGCACTGAAGTAGAATTAGTCACCCCCCCACCCCGAACTGCTAGGGACAGTCTTGCTTAGCAGTAAGAAGACTTTCAGTAAAAAATAAGGGCACCAGGGCCTGAAATAACATCCTTCTGGGCTACTGCGAGTCAAAGACAATGACTTTAGTCTTTCTTCCCTGAGCTTTGTGATGAAGTATGGAATAAACATAAATGGTGGGAAAAAGAGAAGGCTTACAGGATAGAGTAAACATCAACCATTACATCCATCATGTCCTGCTACACTATATAGTTTCATAGGTGTTTACTAGGCTAACGAGCACAAGGGCCTTTTTCAGCCTAACTATACATCCCAAATCTCTAACAAGTTCTGGTACCCTTGTTAATAATGCCATGATGAAGGTTGTGGGCACTGAAGGAACATGTTGTCCCAAGCTGCAAACAGGTTAGTCCCGGTGCTAAACTTCTTTTAAGACTGTCCTAGCACACTGTGTGTGTCTACAGACCTAGGAGAGGTCTGGAGGTCTGGCTCAGAGCATCTGTTCTTCCACCATCTCATTCAGTTTCCTGAGGATGTGAAATTCAGAGAGAAAGATGTCTCTGGTATGGTTCGATGACATATGAGCACAGCTTCTTTGAACAGGTGGCAAGATCTTTACTCCTTTGCTTGTTTAGATATCATACATATGACTAGAGGTCCAAATGGATAAGAAACCTCAAAGTAGCTGTTCCCGCAAGGCATTCAGAGCCAGATGTACTACCCTGCAATGCCGAGTGGCTGAAGTGCAGCCCCTTCTAAAAAGGAGAATCCCAATCCTTGCACAGCCTGAAAGCAAAAAGTCCACTAAGCTCTATGGTAGATTTGACTGCAGAAATGCACTAAATGGGCCTGTCCAACACTATGCCCAGTGACAAGGCTCAAACACCAACAGAAAGCCTGTAAGTACATACCAGCTCTGACATCACCAGCACCTTATCATTTACTGTAGTACCCAGACCCTCAGGAATGCAAAATGCATCAAGTAAAATGTAGCCACCATCAGGCCAGAAAGCCCAGAAGAATGCGAACCTGAACTCTGTTTTGTGTCCTTTCCCAGGAGAACCAAAGCTATGAATTCCTGGGCCCTCCCCATGGACAACAACAACTGATCCTAAAGAGTATCTAACTTCATTCCAAAGAAAGACTTCCTTACAGTCAAGGAGGATTTCCTCCATTCTGTGGGAATCACTAGGTACTGTACCCATGGTAGTGTCCAAAAGAGGGATACCTCCAGGAAATTCCTGGTTATGAGTACCAAAAAATAATGGTCCAGGTATAGGAACAATGGTTGACTCTTCTCCCACAAGGCTTCATCACAATGGACAATGCCATGATGAAGGCTGTGGTTACTGAGGAAAACCCAAAAGGTGGGTTTTGCATAATGGTTAAGATCCTCTCCTCACAGACACAAGGTACAGGGTTGGATTCTGATCAGGGATTATTGGCTACATTCAAAATGGCCCTTCAGGGCAGTTAGCTTAAAATGCACCTGTAAAACCGGTGAACCAGAGTATGTCCAGAGTGAACCACAGAAGTCTCTTATACACACCCTCGATACTGTTACTCCAAAATACATCAATTATGCCCAGTTACACCATCCAGGTTCCAAAGGAGCAAGGGCACAACTGCCTGCTGGTTGACCACTTAGAAGCAAATGTAGTGATTGAAGTCAGTGTGGTTCAGAATGGGATGGAACTTGCCCACCTTCCTTCAGGGTCAAAAAGGGCTGAAAGCAAAATCTCTAATCTTGCTTTACCACTGAAAGAGCCTCTATATTTTTTAAATATTCCCTTATCCTACTCTGACCTGTCCCACCATAGGCTGCTGGCTTCGCTCGTTTTGTACCTGGTCAAGCCCGGGTGCTTCCCATCCCACTCTAATTTCATCAAAGAAACCTCCCTTGAAAGGATATCCATACCGAGACTCTTGAAGTGCCTTTTACAAGATAGCCTTCCACAAGACCTATTTCTAAAGTTTTTGTACCGCGTCAAGCCCGAGTGCTTCCCATCTCACCCTAATTTCATCAAAGAAACCTCCCCTGAAAGGATATCTATACAGGGACTTCTGAAGTGCCTTTTACAAGATATCCTTCCACAAGACCTATTTCTAAAGTGTATGTAGTTGAAATTATCGCTCTATCTGCTGTTTATTGCTTACAACACAGTAATGTATGTGCTTTCCCTGCACTTGCCAAGCAGCCTACTGTGGTCCTTTATTTTCCCCTCAAACTCTCCTACATTTAATACCCACTGTTTGGCCATTCTGGTTCCCAAACTGTAATTCCTAACTTTGGCAACTAGGTGACAATACCTACTCACTGATACTCTTAAAACGTCTATTTCGCTAAGCTTGTACTTCTCCTGAACAGACCCCTTACTTTCATAAACTTTTCACTTCGCCAGCCTGCTTGATAAGGGTATTTACTCTTCTTTCACTTTCTCTCCCCACCGCGTAAACTCACCTCTGCTGTTCTGTCCCTGCAGTCCCTCCGAGCTTCTTTGCTCCAATCACAACTCACTGACTGATTGTTTTTTGCTAGCTACCTTGTCTCCGGATCTCTCTCACTTCCTCTTTTCCCTCCTTTCCCAGTACCTCATTCCCCTTCCTGTTACCTCCCCTCTCCTCTGCTGATCTATCTGCCCCACCTCCTTCATCTTACCTTCATTCCCACCCCTAGTCTATATAGTGACGCTGCCACCCTTGGCACAATTTTTAAATATTCCCCTGTCCTACTATAACCTGTCCCACCATAGGCTGCTGGCTTCACCCAGTAAGTCCTGCTCTACATCTGGCCTGCTGCCTTACGAGTAAAAAAAGTGAATGTCACTCCTCTATAGCGAAACTGTTTTTGCTCCGCAGTATTGATTGTTTTAATATGGGTTGGCTGTGTGAATGCACTCTAGAGCACTTTTCATAGTGCCCTGAATGCATGCTACATGCTATACCCACGATAAGGTCTCACATTTTGTGGCACAGCACTGTATTGCGAACTGGATATTTCACACCTGATAACTGTTAGTTTTTCATAGTGCTAGGATTTGAGCCGTTAGTACTTAATGCTGTGCACTCGCCTTATGTAGCTACATTGAAGAATGTTACTTGGCCCCAGAGACTTAAAGTACAGTTGTGTACACTTACCATAAATGTAGATGTTCGAGTGTATTCACTGTTGCAGTCATCACACTTGGGTTATCTGCCTGCAGGCAGCCCTCAGTCAGCCCGAATACCAGAGCCTTGGGATTTCTGCATCGGATGCTGTCGCCTCTTCCATGACATCAGGTCGTCACGGGTATAAACCATGCAGCTGATGCCATTACATCAGTTTTTCTTGCCCCAAACATCAGGAGCCCCCAAAATAGGAAGCTATTACAAGGTGTGGAACACCTCCAGTAAAAAGTAAATACCCCTGCCATAAAAGATGGCCATAAAGAGGATAGGTAGAAATGACAGAGAAAGCCAGGGGACTGGAGGGAGGGAAACCAGGACTGCAACAGTGAATACACTCAAACATCTACAGTTATGGTAAGTGTACACAACTGTACTATGTTCTTTGTGTTTCACTGTTGCAGTCATAACACTTGGGTTGATTCCCAAAGCTGAGGAAGGGTGGAGGCAGTCAAGAAGTATTAGGGCTGGCTAGCAGGCCTTGTAAGACCTCCAGCTCTGGATTTAGAAAAAATAGGTAAGTGGTAATGCTTGGTGAAGGTGTGTACAGTACTCCAGGTTGTAGCTTCCAGGATGTCCCTGGTAGGGACTCCCCTGAGAAATGTTGTAGAGGTTGAAGTAGCCCTAGTAGAATGATTTCTGATTCCCTGTGGGGTAGGTTTTCCATGGTGCTTGTAGCAGAAATGGATGCAGTGTGCTATCACTTTGGAAATGGTTTGCTTTGAAATGGCCTTGTCCTCTGCCCCTATAGCAAAGCTGACTAGCAGCTGGTCAGATTTTTCTGAATGGTTTAGTCCTGTCAAAGCAGAACCTGAGCTGTCTGTGCACATCTAAGGAGTGCAGGATCCTTTCCCCTTTATTCTGGGGATTAGGGAAAAAGGTTGGCAAATGGATGGATTGGTTTAAAGCCACACTGGATACCACCTTGGGCATAAAGGAAGGGTTAGTCCTGAGGGAAATCCTGTCAGCATGGAAGATAATGAAGGGTTCCGCAGCCATTAGTGCCTGTAACTCAGACACTCTTCTTGCTGAAGTAATGGCTAGAAGTAAGGCTGTTTTCCAAGAGAGGAATTTTAACTCTGCTGAAGCAGCAGGTTCAAAAGGGGGAAGCATGAGCTTTTCCAGTACAAAGTTAAGATTCCATGCCGGGGTGGGAGCTTTCCTAGGGGGCCTTAAATTGTTAGCTCCTTTCAGGAACTGTTTGATGAGAGGATGAGAAAAGAGAGGTGGCTCAGTATTAAAATGAGCTGAGATGGCAGAGGCATGAATCTTAATGGATGAGAAGGATAGCCCTCTGTGGAGCAGCTCTGCTAGGTAATCAAGGATTTGAAGTAAGGTGGGCATGGTTGTGTCCTTTCCTTGAGACTGACTCCAAGAACAATACCTTTTCCACTTTTCAGCATAGGATTTCCTAGTACTAGGCCTTCTGGCCTCAAAGATGACGTCCAGCACCTGTTTGCTGAGGATTGCTGGTGGTGTATTCAGGGGATAAGCCAGGCTGCAAGGTTTAGGGTTTGCAGCTGTGGATGCAAAATCTGTCCTTCCTGCTGAGACAGCAGGGAAGGTGTCTGATGTAGATGGCAGGGTGGCACTGCTGTCAGACTGCATAGGAGTGGGTACCAGTGCTGACGAGGCCAGTCTAGGGCAATAACGATTGCCCTTTGCCTGTCCTGTTTGATCTGGAGTAGTACTTTTGAGAAGAGGGGCAGAGAAGGAAAGGCATAAATTGAGAGGTTTTCCCATGAAAAGGACAAGGCATCCACCTTCCAGGCTCGGCTGTGAGGGTTCCTGGTGCAAAATTTGCTCAATTGGTGGTTTTGGGGGGAGGCAAAGAGGTCCACCTCTGGAATAGAAGTTTGAATGAGTTGGGTTCCACTTACCACTCATGTGGATCCAGTAGATTTCTGCTTAACTCATTCCCTCTAGTACAGCTCTTTTGAGTGGGTATCTTTAACTCCCAGTGGACGTAGTTTCAGCCTTTAAAAAAATAAAGTTATCACCTTACAATTCTAACAAATAGTCATTGACATAGGTCAAATATCAACACAATTGTGTTTATCATTTATGCTTCAAGATAAAACATTCTAATACCTTGTATGTAGCATGGTTTTGGAATTATTAATGCAAATATGAACAAGCAATATTTGACGCCTAGAGGCACAGTAGGAGGTAAAGTACAGTTGTGTACACTTACCATAAATGTAGATGTTCATAGGTTCATAGGTTCATAGGTTCATACTAGGCTATCTGCTCGAGGGCATTTACAAGCCTAGCCCATCGTTTTGTGGCTTACGCCACCCCTTTAGTATGGGGAACTATACCCATTATTTTGCTGTGCCTCTGTTGAGCAATGACACTGAGGTAATCCCTGTGGTATATCTGTGATCTCCCATCCATTGGTCAAGATTTCTCTTGAACAAGGCCAGCGAGGTGCTCTGCCTCACATGTACCGGGATTTTGTTCCACAGCATAGGGAGTCTTTGGGTGATGAATCTATCCCTCCAGCACGTCCTATTAATAGCCGTGTCGAGGTTTAAGTCTCCCGCCCTTGTGGCTCTGATGGATCTAGATTTTTTGAGGTGAAGCATATTCATCAAATCTGGGTTTGACATGGCCTTGTATGTTAGGCAAAGGTCACCTCTGAGCAAGCGGTAAGCGACTGAATAGAGCTGGAGTTCTTTCAGTCGGGCAGCATAGGACAGATTTTGAGACCCTTTATCCTTTTGGTGAGGAACTTTTGTGGCCTCTCCAGCTGCTGCAAGTGTCAGGTCAGATACATTCCGAATGGGGCATTGTACTCAATCATTGGTCTGATGAGTGATGAGTAAAGGGAGACTATGACCTCCCTTGATCTAGATGAGAATCCCTTCATGATAAGGTGGGCAATGTAGAAGGTCTTCCTAACTACTTTAGCTACATGGGTGTCGAATGACAGACTACTATCAACCTGGGTCCCCAGGTCCCTGATAACTTCTTCTGTGGTCAGTGGATTGCCACCTATTTGGTAGCTAGGGGTAACCTTGTTTTTCCCGAAGGGTATGACTATGCATTGTTTGGCATTTAAGTTTAGTCCGTGGCTCTGGCACCAGTTATCCGCTTCTGTGAGACCCTTCTGAAGGATATCTGTGTCAGATGTGTTTTCTACTATGGCGCCCAGTTTGCAGTCATCTGCAAACTTTGTCAGCCATAACCCTCCTGTGTTTGCTTGTACTGGAAAAGTAGATGCCAAACAAGAGTGGGCCCAGGACTGAGCCCTGTGGGACACCACTTGTGACAGGCTTTGAGTCTGACATGGCGCCAGCAACTCTGACCCTGTGGGTTCTGTCACTCAGCCAGTTTGCAACCCATCTTGTGATGTATGGGTTAACATTTAAGCTGATGAATTTTTCAATGATACCCGAGTGGGGTATTGTATCGAAGGCCTTAGCCAGATCGAGGTAGGCTGTATGGACTGCCTTTCCCTCATCAATGGCTTTGGTGACTGTTTCGAAAAAGTCAACCAAGTTTAAAAGGCATGATCTGCCTTTGACAAAGCCAAACTGGGTTGGATCCAAAGTCTGCAAATTCCCTATGTCTTTATTTATGAGGTCCATTATGATCCTCTCCATGGCTTTGCAGATAAGGCTTGTCAAGCTAATGGGCCGGTAATTTCCAGGGTCGGTGGAGGCACCGCCTTTGTGCAGTGGGACCACAGTTGCAGTGCGCCACTCCCTGGGTACGTATCTCGAGGTAAGACTTTGATTAAACAGCTGTCCTAGCTGTGGGTTTAATTTCTCATTGAGTTCGTGGAGCACACAGCCGGGGACACCATCAGGTCCCATGGATGCTGTGTTTTTTGCTTTGTGTATTCAAGTGTATTCACTGTTGCAGTCATTACATTTAGGTTATCTGCTTGCAGGTAGCCCTCAGTCAGCCTGATTAACAAAGTCTTGGGTCCTGCATCGGTTGCTGTCCCTTCTTCAGGTCAGAAGTCAGGGGTATAAAACATGCAGCCGATGCCACTACATCAGTTTTTCTTGCCCAAGATGTCAGGTGCCCCCCTAATGGGAAGCAATTAAATATAAAAGCACAAAGATATACCTCCAACAAAAAAGCAAATACACCAAAAAGGCTTTTAAGCATAGTAAAGGAAAGCAGAGGTATAGCCAAAAGAACCTAGGGGGCTGGAGGGAGGGTAACCAGGGCTGCAACAGTGAATACACTCAAACATCTACATTTATGGTAAGTGTACACAACTGTACTATGTTCTTCGTGTTTCACTGTTGCAGTCATTACATTTGGGTAGATTCCTAAAGCTATGGCTGGGAGGAGGAATTCAGATAGCATTAGGGTCAGCTATAAGGCCCTGCAAGACTGCAGTGGCAAAGCCAACTCTGGATTTAAAGAAAATTGGCAAATGATAATGCTTGGTGAAAGTATGTACAGAACTCCAGGTAGCAGCTTCTAGGATGTCCCTGGTAGGGATGCCTCTGAGAAAGGCTGTAGAGGTAAATGCAGCCCCGGTGGAGTGAGGTCTAATCCCGAGGGATAGGTTTTCCATGGTGCTTATAGCAGAAATGAATGCAATGGCTTATCCATTTCAAAATGGTTTGCTTTGAAATAGACTTCCCTTCTGCCCCTGCAGCAAATGCCACCAGCAGTTGTTCAGATTTCCTTTGAGGTTTAGTCCTGTCCAAGTAGAATCTAAGTTGTCTGTGCACATCTAAGGAATGCAGTATCTGTTCCCCTTTATTCTGTGGATTGGGAAAGAAGGTTGGCAAATGAATGGACTGATTAAGAGCCACACTGGATACCACCTTGGGCATGAATGATGGACTGGTTCTGAGGGACACCCTGTCCGCATGAAAGATGAAAGTCTCCACTGCCATAAGAGCCTGTAATTCAGATACCCTTCTAGCTGAAGTGATTGCTAAAAGGAAAGCTGTTTTCCAAGAAAGAAACTTTTAAGTCTGCAGTAGCAGCTGGCTCGAAAGGAGGTAGAGTGAGTTTCTCCAAGACAAAGTTAAGGTCCCAGGCTGGGGTTGGAGCTCTCCTGGGTGGTCTCAAATTTTTTGCCCCTCTGAGGAAAGTACAGTTGTGTACACTTACCATAAATGTAGATGTTTGAGTGTATTCACTGTTGCAGTCATTACATTTGGGTAATCTGCTGGCAGGTTGTCCTCAGTCGGCCTGAATAACAAAGTCTTGGGTCCTGCGTCGGTTGTTGTCTCCTCTTCCATGACGTCAGGGGTATAAAACATGCAGCCAATGCCATTTTAATCAGTTTTTCTTGCCCCAGATGTCAGATTCCCCAAATGGGGAGCAAAAATATATAAATAAACTGTAAATATATAAATGCACCTTAGAAACTTAAAATTTACCTTCAACTAAAAGCAAATACACCACAAAGGCTTTTGAGTATAGTGAAGGAAATAAAAGGTATAGAAAAGGGGGCTGGTGGGTGGGTAACCCGGACTGCAACAGTGAATACACTCAAACATCTACATTTATGGTAAGTGTACACAACTGTACTATGTTCTTCATGTTTCACTGTTACAGTCATTACATTTGGGTAGAATCCCAAAGCTATGGATGGGAGGATGGAACTAAACAGCATTAGGAGCAGCTATTAGGCCCTGCAGGACTGCAGTGGCAAAGCCTGCCCTAGATTTAGAGAAGAGAGATAAATGATAATGCTTTGTGAATGTATCAACAGAGCTCCAAGTAGCAGCTTCTCAAATGTCTTTGGTTGGGACCCCTCTGAGAAAAGCTGCTGAAGTAGAGGCAGCCCTGGTGGAATGGAATCTGATCCCCTTGGGCACAGGTTTACCATGGTTCAAACAGCAGAAACAAATGCAGTGGCTTATCCATTTAGAAATAGCCTTCCCCTCTGATCCTGCAGTAAATGATACCAGTAGTTGCTCAGACTTTATTTTGTCCTGTTTAAGTAGAATCTTAGTTGTCTATGCACATCTAATGAATGCAGAAATGATCCCCCTTGTTCTGCAGATTTGGGAAAAAAGTTGGCAGGTGAATGGTCTGGTTAAGAACCAAACTGGATACCACCTTAGGTATGAAGGAAGGGTTGGTCCTGAGGGCCACTCTGTCTGGGTAAAATATAATGAAAGGCTCCACTGCCATGAGAGCCTGTAGTTTCGAAACCCTTCTAGCTGAAGTGACTGCCAAAAGAAAAGCTGTCTTCCAAGATAAAAATTTTATATCCGCAGTAGCTGCTGGTTCAAAAGGAGGCAGGATGAGTTTTTCCAGCACAAAATTGAGGTCCCATGCAGGAATTGGTGCTCTCCTGGGAGGCCTTAAATTTTTGGACCCACTGTTTTAGCAGTGGATGAGAAAAGAGGGGAGGCTCTGTGTTGTAATGAGCCAAAATGGCAGAGGCATGGATTTTTATTGAATAAAAGGATAGGCCCTTGTCATGCATCTCAGTTAAGTATTGTAAAATCTGAGGAATATTGGGCCTTGCTGTGTCTATTCCTTGTGCTTGGTTCCAAGCACAGAATCTCTTCCATTGATCAGCATAAGATTTTCTAGTACTAGGCCTTCTGGCTTCCAAAATGACATCCATCACAGGTTTACTGAGAGATGTAGTTTGAATAATTAGTTGATTAGCCATGCTGCAAGATTCAGAGTTTGGAGCTGAGTGTGCAGAATTTGATAGTTCTGCTGAGACAGTAGATGAGGTGTTTGAGGCAAGTACCACGGAGGAAGGTGTGACATGTTCCTTAGAAGCAGATACCAGTGTTGGCGAGGCCAGTCCAGAGCAATTAGAATAATTTATGTTTTTTCCTGTCTGACTTTTAATAAGACCTTGGAGAGTAGAGGCAGAGGAGGAAAGGCATAGACTGATAGTTTTTTCCAGCTGAAGGATAGAGCATCCACTTTCCATGCTTTTTTGTGATTTCTTGTCAGAATTTGTTCAACTGATAGTTTTGGGGAGAGGCAAATAGATCTATGTCTGGGCTTCCCCATTTCTGTGTTAATATCCTAAAGATTTGTGGATCCAATTTCCATTCATGCGGGTCCATAAGATTTCTGCTTAGGTCGTCTGCCAGAGTATTTTCCTTTCCTGGCAGGAATTGAGCTTGAAGATGTATTTGGTAAGTCAAGGCTGTGTTCCACAAGGCCATGGCTAGTCTGCAAAGTGGGTAGGAATGGGTACCCCCCCTGCTTGTTTATGTACCACATAACTGTGGTGTTGTCCTTCCTTATCAGTAGTTGTCCTGGATGAAGTAAGTCCTTGAAGGCTGTCAGAGCATTCTGAACAGCTAGCAGTTCTTTCTGGTTGATATGCAGATGCATTTGGTTTGGGCTCCATTTGCCCTGAATGCATCGTCCTGAATGCATCTCCCTGCCAGGTGCCCCCCCCCCCCCCCCAGCATAGTCTGATGCGTCTGTAGTTAGGGTTTGGGTGGCAGGGGGGTAGAGTGAATGACAGCCCCTTGTTTTGGTGACATGTCTTTGCCCACCAAAGAAACTCCTGTTATAGGCAGAGAATGAGAGGAATAAGAAGTTATGTACCTACCATAACGTTTCATGTTAGTTGTCTTCATCTCACCTTCTTTCTTGCTGTTTGGGATCGGAGCCGATCCTCGGCTCCGACTCGGCCATCTTCAATAGCTCGAGAGCTGTTTACTGGCTCGAGGCTACCCCTTATCCCATGATGCCTAGCGACAGCTACCCAGATCTCATTTGAAATAGCTAATCTCAGACATAATATGAGAGAAACCAGTTAACAAAAAACTGGTTGTTCCATGCATCCTAAAATCTAGAATAGGTTAGGAAGACCTAGGCAGAAGAGTAACAATAAAGAATACTCAGCCAGTGAAGAAGGACTCCTCTCGATCCACTAGGATGGGGGGACGGAAGGAGGGACGCAAGAAAGAAGGCGAGATGAAGACAACTAACATGGAATGTTATGGTAGGTACATAACTTCTTAATGTTAAGTTGTCTATCTCGCCTTCATTCTTGCTATTTGGAACAGCATCCCTAGCACCTAACATCCTGGGTGGCTCAGTGGAACAGACTCTTCAGAACAGTGGAACCAAAGTCAGCTCTGCTCCAGGAGACCATATCCACCCTGTAATGAGAAATAAAGGTATGAGGGTTTGCCAACATGGCAGCTGCACAGATGGAATCCATGTGCAACCTAGACTGAAAAGCTACGGTGGTGGCTAATGCCCTAGTAGAATGACCTTTCAGTTTAGTTGGTAACTCTTTATTCCGTAACTGGTAAATAAAAGTAATAGTGTGGGACAACCATCTGGATAAGGTCACCTTGGAAACTGGGAGACCTTGTTTGTTTAAGGCATAAGAAAGGAATAATTGGTCTGACGTTCTTACTGCTTTAGTTCTATGTAGGTAAAAACGCAATTGTCGATGAACATCCATTTGGTGAAGCTTGTACTCTGCCTTGTTGCTATGATTTGGGAAGAACACAGGGAGATCTATAGATTGATTTAAATTATTTTCTGAGCAGACTTTAGGAAGAAATGAAGGATTAGTCCTCAGAGCAACTCTGTCCTTGTGAAACACCAGGTAGGGAGGACGAACACATAGTGCTTGAAGTTCTGAGACATGCCTAACTGAAGTGATAGCAACCGAAAGAGTGTCTTCCAAGACAGAAACTTGATTGAGCAGGATGCTGCTGGTTCAAAAGGAAGCAGAATTAAGGAAGTTAGGACTAAATTAAGGTCCCAAGGAGGAGGGGGGGGATCTCTCATTGGAGGTCTAAGAAGAGATGTTCCTCTCAAAAAAGCTTTACAGAGCTTATGAGACATAATCTTAGAATTTCTCAAACCGATATGAAAATTAGAAATGGCTGCTAATTGTACCCTAATCGTAGTGGAAGCGGCCCTGGAGTGAAAAAGTTGTGCTAGGAATTCCAGAATTTCATGGACTGGGGCGGAGAAGGGATCCACATTACTAGATTCTGCCCAACAAGAAAAACATTTCCATTTGCTAGCATAAGTTTTTCTCATTGTAGACTTATGAGAGGAAACGATAATCTCACGGACTGCTGGGGAAATGCTGGGAAGCCTGGCTAAGGTTGGAAGTGGCACAACCAAGCTGTGAGCTTGAGAGTTTAGAGGGATTGATGCAACCCGCCTGATTGATGAATCAGGAGATCTGGAATCGGGTCCAGAGGAGTCCAAGGCTGACAGAGAAGGTAATGGTGCAGGAACGGGAACCATATCTGTCGAGGCCAGTAGGGGGCAATGTGGATCATTTTGCAACCCAATGATTTTGCTTTCTGTATGAGTTTCGGTATCAGGGGAAATGGAGGAAAGGCATAAAGAAGTCCCTGAGGTCAATCGTGGACTAGAGCGTCTCTGGGTATGTGACCTGGAAGCAGAAGAAGGGAGAAGTAGTTGCTGCATTTGCTGTTGAAAGGGGTGGCAAAAAGATCGCAGCAAGGCTGTCCCCATTTGTGGAAGATAAGATCTGCAACTTCCTGATTCAGAGACCACTCGTGAGGCATGAGGATAGCTCTGCTGAGCCTGTCCGCTATGACGTTGGATCTCCCAGGGATGTGCATCGCAATCAGAAAACGTTGGGAGGAAATCGCCCACTGTCTCGACACAAGGGGTAGGATCTGGTTCCGCCCTGCTTGTTGATGTACCACACCACTGACATGTTGTCTGTTTGAATTGCAATGGTCCCGGAAGGAAGAGAGTCTTGAAGGGCTTGCAACGCTAGAAGCACGGCTCTCATTTCTAGGACATTTATATGCAGATGGTACTCGTGAGGTTGCCAAGTGCCTTGGACTGTCCTGCCCAGATAGTGCCCCCCCACCCTATCAGGGAGGTGTCTGTAGTCACTGTGGCTACTGGAGGGGGCTGTATGAAAGGTCTGCCCTGAGTCACTAGTGGGGAGACCATCCACCAATAAAGGTGCCTTTTTCATGCCTCCGTAATCAGGATCATGTCAGACATGGGTAGCTCCTGGAAAGACCACTGTGTGAAAAGAAGCAACTGAAGAATTCTCATGTGGAAATGCGCTAATGGAAGTAGAAGAATGGCAGCTGCCATGGAGCCCAGAGTTTGAAGGACATACCTGACTTTGCATTAGGATTTGCACTTGTTGACGAATTGTGGACACTCTTTCCAGTGGTAACCTTGTGAACATTTCCCTTGTGTTTAATTCTGCTCCTATGTAAGTAAGTGATAGATTGACAGGGCAACAAGGCAGATTTTTTGAAATTTATTGTAATACCTAGCTGGGTGCAAGATGTGATTGTATAATCCTGCACTTGTAAGAGTTGATGCCTGGTGGTAGCAGTGAGGAGCCAGTCGTCTAGATATGGAAACACCTGGAATCCTTGACGTCTCAGGTGAGCCGTGACCACTGCCATACATTTGGTGAACACCCTGGGGGCTGTGGTGAGACCAAAGGGCAGAGCTCTGAACTGGTAATGACTGGCCCCCACCCGAAAGTGAAGAAATCTCCTGGAGCGTCTGTCCATCTTGATATGGTAGTACGCATCCTGAAGATCTATCAAGCACATCCAATTGTCCTGACCCAGGAAGGGTAGAATGGACTGTAGCATGACCATCCAAAACTTTGTTCTTTGTACAGATCTGTTTAGTCTGCTGAGATCCAGAATCGGTCTCCAGTCCCCTGTCTTTTTTGGTACCAAAAAGAACCTCGAGTAAGTTCCAGATCCATGCTGGTCTGCGGGGACTTCCTGAATGGTTCTTTTTTCTAGCAGTTTTGAAACTTCTATTACTGCTTGCTCCTTCAGATTGGGTGGAACATCTGGAAGGGACTTCTTTGACTGTAAGGGGGATTGATGGAAGGGAATTTTGTAACCTCTGGATATAATGGACAGTACCCATCAGTCTCTTGTTAAATTTTGCCAGGCTTTTGGGTACAGCGAAAGTCTTCCCCCGACTGCCTCCAGAGGTGAGCAGCCAGGCAACCCTTCAGGGATGCTGGAAGGGCTTGTCAGAGAAGGATTCACTGTTGCCCTGGTTCTGCGGACCCCCTCTGCCATGAGGGTGGGGTCTATTATTGTTGTTTCCCCCTCTGCCTCTGGAGGAAAAATCACTACATGTGTCAGGCAAGGTTCCCTGAGATTTGCGGAACCACATCTTCCCACTATTCTGACCCTTGGGGTAGGATCTAGAGGGAGTGGAAAAACGGACTCCCACGGCAGAGAGAGTCTTGCCTTCTTGCTCACACCTAGACAATGTGTCTTTCACCTGTGGCCCAAAGAGAAAGGAGCCATCAAAGGGGGTATTGGTGAAGGACTCTCGAATGGGTTCCACAAAGTGACACAGCCACATCCAAGCATGCCTCCTGAGGGCCACACCCTTGCACGCAGCTCTACTCGCTCCATCGGCTGCATAGGAAATGAGCCTCATGGAGGAGTTAACCACAGAATTGAGTCGCTAGCTGAGAAGCTACTTTGGCTTGTACTCCCTCAGCTGTAGGATCTTGAAGGGTATCTCCAAGCTCTTTAAGGAGATCCCTTTGAAGGCGAGTAAAATGACATAGATAGTTCAGGGACCTCATGGAGAAGGTTGCTGAAGCAAACATTCACTTTCCATACCTGTCCATCATCCTAGACTCCTTGTTAGGGGGATGAACAGATAAAGAGGTCTCTGCTAACTCTTTTTTGGTGGCTGCTGCTATCACCATGGCATTAACGGGCACACCTTTAGAAAGGAATTGCTTATCCTGGGGGGCTGTAATAAATTTACCAGGTCTCCGTGGAGTTGGTTCCACTGTGTCCGAAGCTGACCAAGCCTTTCGAGCCACTACAGACATAAGTGGGTCAAAAGGAGGAGAAACCCAGGAGGTGGAAGGTTGGGAACCGAAAGCATCCAGGAATACAGACTCATCCTCGGTAGGGGCTAGGGGACTCCAGTTCCCCCTCTGCCGAAGCATTTCCAGGATGTCCAAAAAGGAAATATCTTCAGAGAGGGATCTTGGGGACCCTTCCGATTCATCTAAGTCTGTATCAGAAGTGACAGACTCAGGGGAGTCAATGTGCTTCCTCTTGGACTTCTTCTTCCAAGGGGGCTCTCCTCTGAGTGATCAGGGGCGGCCTCAGAAGAAGAGGAAAAACCCAATGGGGTGTCCTGGGGCATCGGTTCCCTACGCTTGGGGTCTGGAGGAGGAGCAGAGGTTGGCACAGACAATACGGGTGACGGAGCCAGTGGGGCTGGTAGTGGAGCTGTCT
Source organism: Protopterus annectens (assembly GCF_019279795.1). Lineage (NCBI taxonomy): Eukaryota > Metazoa > Chordata > Ceratodontiformes > Protopteridae > Protopterus > Protopterus annectens. The sequence continues at coordinate 992,400,413 of NC_056735.1, read as the reverse complement.
GGGGGGACAGCACACTCTGCATGACCTCAAAGGCATCCCTGCCTCAAGGCAGAGAAAGCTCCGGTTCCGAAGAAATAGGAATCTTTCTCCATGCCGAGGGGGACGGCTCCGAGGCCGATGTTGAAGCCGAGCTCACCTGCGCCGATGCTCCAAGAGGGAGAAGGGGGTCGGACAAGGGTCCGATGCCACTCGCCCCCTCGGAGCCGATGAGGGAGCCCTGGCATCCAGATTCCTCGATCAAAGGAACTATCGAGGTAATCGGAGCCGAAGTCGGAACCGAAGGAGAGATGGTGATTGGAGCCGATGGTTCCACTACTTGAACCCCAACAAACTCCACCTCCGAACTCAATGGAATCGGAGGAGGAACAGAAAAGGAGGTGGATGGAGCCAATACCTGTTGAGGAGGGCTAGACAATAATTTTGCTAGTGCCTATGATTTAAGCAACCTACTTACTACTCTCTCCACATCATGATCCGACAGCCTAGAGGATCGAGAGGAGTGTGATGAATGGTGGCTGTGTTCACTTTGCAATAATGGAGACCGAGGAGCCAGATGAACTGTTTCTAATGAAGGGGACCTCAGCCTCTTATGGCTCTGAGATGGCTCCAAAACATCCAATGGAGCCGACGGAGGGGTTGTCTTGTCGGTGCCAGACAGAACCGACATACTCGGCAAATCCTGTAAAGGAATCGGTTCCGAAAGTGGAGCCGACGGTTTAGTGGATTTTGGGGATTTCACTGGCTGGGAACTCTTTGCCTGTGAATCCTGAGGCTTTAACAGACCCCTAAGGATCAATTTGTTCTTAGCTCTTGCAGGACTCTTGTACTAAAGGCATGGCAAATAGAACAATAGTCCTGCAGGTGAACAGCGCCCAAACAATAAACCCAGCTAGTGTGCCCATCTGTCAGAGACATTGTCTGACAGCATGAGTCACACTTTTTAAAGCCATATACTTTAGCTTCCTTAGACATGACCCAACTACAAAAAAACTAAGTACCACAAGGTAAACACAGACAGACAAGTACTATTCTAAACAAGATACACCTATAAATATACAATCTGTCTTTTTTTTTTTGGATAGCAAAACAGGAAAGGAAAGCCTCTAAGTTAAACGGCTATCCTAGGGAGAGGGGGAGGGGGGGGGGTGAACTCTCTAACTTAAACGAGTTCTAAATAAAAGGGAAACTAATAAAAACGAAGTACTTCAACAACACATACAGAATAAAACTAAGAACAGTAAAATATCTATTAGTTTAAAGGGTCTAAGAGAATATTTTTACACAAAAAATTGAAATATACAAGCCTGAGCCAGAAAACGACACACCTCGCAGCTGAAGCGGCAAACGAGATCTGGGTAGCTGTCGCTAGGCATCATGGGATAAGGGGTAGCCTTGAGCCAGTAAACAGCTCTCGAGCTATTGAAGATGGCAGAGTCGGAGCCAAAGATCAGCTCCGATCCAAACAGCAAGAATGAAGGCGAGACAGACAACTTAACATTCATTGTTTCCAGGCTGTGACAATGTTGACTCAATAAACTTTTTAGGTACCATTGAAGTTTCCTCATATGCAGTCTCGCATATGAAATTAGAAGAATGCAGGATGCCATGAACCCCAAAGCCTGCAGAATTTGTCTTGCAGATAACTGTTTTTTTGTTGCTGTTTGATTACAGTATGTTGTCAATTGTATTTGTTTGTCTGGCATGAGGTAAGCCATCTGGGCAGTTGTATTCAAGCTTGCACCCTTATTTGAGAGGGTACCAGTTGTGATTTATTTTCATTTATGGTGTACCCTAGGCATGCTAGAAACCTTTTTACAAACGCCAGATGTTGAAGAAGAGCACCCTTGTCCTCTGCCTGAATGAGACAATCGTCCAGATAAGGATAAATTTGAATGTTTCTTTGTCTGCAGAATGCAATTACTGGTGCCAGGCACTTTGTAAAGACCCTGGGTGCACTAGATAAGCCAAAGGGCAGTGCAGAGAATTGGTAATGCAAAAAACCTGCTTTGAAGCAGAGGTATCCTCTGCAAGATTCCCTTATTGGGATATGCATGTATGCCATCTTTTAAGTCTAGAGTTACTAACCAAGCATTCTTTCCTAGCATAGGCAGTAGCTGTTGTAAAGTCAACATTCTGAATTTTGGAATGTCCAGGAACTTGTTCAGAAACGATAAGTTCAGTATTGAATGCCATGAATTGTCTTTTCTGGGTACCAGGAACAGTCTTAAATAAAACCCTTGTCCTTTTTCCTTTTCTGGTACCGGTTGAATAGCCCCATATCCATGAGGGACATGACTTGTTTCTGGGCCTCTGCCCACTGGTTTTGTGGCAGATCCAGCCATCCGTTTGGAATTGTGAAAGTATGTAAATGAGATCTGTACCCCTGGGATACTATGTTTAATACCCACTTGTCCTGGGTTATTAACTGCCAATTTTGAGCATGAAATGCTAGTTTTCCCACCAAGGGGGCTGCCAAAAGATAAGTGCTTGAAGATGGTAGAGGAAAGTCACTGAGACTGCTTACTGCAGGGTTGTGCTTTGTTACCTCCAGATTTGGAGGTGGAGGCACCCCATTGCTTTGACCTGTAAGATCCCTATGATTGATAACTGGAGCCTTTTGAGCGCCTGGGTTTGCCCTGAGTGGCTCTGTTGGACACAGGAAAGGACCAATTTTTAGTAGGCTAGTGCCTACTGAACCTGGGTGGCTGCACTTGCAAGAAATCTTTTACAGTTTGCATAGATTTAGCTTTGTCTTCCATTTTCTTTAAAACCTCTTCTGCCTTATTACCAAACAGAGTATCATGCTGCAAAGGGGCATCCAACAATTTAGCTTTAACATGATCAGGCAGATTTTGCTCCTTGAGCCAGGCATGCCTTCTTATCACAGATCCAGTAATGGTGGCCCTACGAGAGGCCTCCAAGGAATCAAAACCACATTGCAAAGTATGCTTTCCAACCTGTTCTGCTGAATGCAATAAATCCTGTAACTCCTTATTTTCCACACAATCAGAAATCAACATCATTTTCTGTTTCAGTAAGCCCATAACATGCTGTTGATATTTAAGCATATGAAACTGGCAGTTTAAAGCCCTGATTGCCAAGGTTGCAGATGTATAAACCTTCTTACCCCATCTATCCAGTGCCCTGGAATCTCTATCAGAAGGGCTGGGATTTTTGGCTATAGAAGCCTTTACACCCTTGGGACCCAGAGAAATAGTCTCAGGATCTGCAGCAGGATTTTTGAAAAGAAATTTTTGGGAGTCAGGAACCCTGTAATATCTGTCTGGCTTACTAGGAGCCGGAGGCACGGAATCAGGAGCCATGCTTGATTCCGAGAACACATCATCAACAATGTCTAAAACAGGAGGTATTGCCAAAGGCCTATGCTGAGGAAGAAGAAGGAAATCCCTAAGCCTCTTTTTTGATTCAGAGAAGTCCTGACTCTCCCAGTGAAAATGTTCCCTTAAAGTATGCAAAGTCTCTCCAAAAGAGTAATCCTCAGGAGGAGATGCAGATGGGATGGATTCCTCTGCATCTGAATCCTCATAAGGTGGAATAGAAAGTTCCTGATTAGAACAGGAATCAGAAGAAATGGAAACCTGATCTGAAGATTCATAATCAGTGCCTTGCCTAAGCCTCTTAGCAGGGGGGGTTGGGAACCCCTGATCAACTTAATTAAATCCTCAGCCATTTTGATCATTTGTTTTTTAGGCATAGCGGCCTGAGCACGTGGCTCATGCATTGGTTTTTTAGACATAGAAGTAGTTTTTGGCCTTGTTTTTGTTGATGTCGTTGGTTTAATATAAAAATGTTGAAGCCTGAAAACACCCTCAGAAGCCGGTGCCTGCTCAGTGGCTCTGCACCCATCCAAGGATGAGACATCCACGGGTTCAATACTTTGCAAATCTCGCGGCATACCGGACTCCAAATGGGTCTCGGTAGAGGCCTGCGACTCAAAAGTAGCGGGTATCAGGGGCTACGAAAGCGCCACACTGAGTACCAGCGAACTGATGACTGGCTTAGGAGAAGCTTCGTCATCAGTTTTGGACCTCGACGGTCTGTCTCTGTCTTTTTCCTTGTGTTTTTTGTGAACTCCGGTAGTCGGATTGCTAACCAACGTCATTTCAGGGTAGTTAAATCTTGAGCCAAAATATTTAGAAGCAAAAATATACCGACGCTTAATAGTGCATTGGTTAAATTAGCACAAAACTGACAGCAAGGCACGTTGTGATCAGGGCCTAGGCAAGGAATACAGTACAAATGAAAATCCTTATGAGGTACTTGCTTCCCACAAGTAATGCAATTATTAACATTTAATGACATCGGTAAGGAGCAAGAAAAGTTTTCCCCAATGGGATACTTAGCTTTAGTTTGAAAACTTCGGTTCTGAAACTTGAAAGTGAAAATTTCAGGAGTCGGCCGACCGGCACTTGCGAACTGCTTCTGCTTTGGGCACTGTGCGTCAAGAAAGACTGATTGAAATGGCATCGGCTGCATGTTTTATACCCCTGACGACCTGACGTCACGGAAGAGGAGACAGCAACTGATGCAGGACCCAAGACTTTGTTATTCAGGCTGACTGAGGGTAACCTGCCAGCAGATTACACAAATGTAATGACTGCAACAGTGAAACATGAAGAACATCTGCTTGAGCAGTGGATGAGAGGAGAGGGGAGGTTCTGTATTACAATGAGCGGAAATGGCTGATGCGTGGATTTTAATGGAGGAAAAAGACAGGCCCTTGTGAAGCATCTCAGTTAAGTATTGAACAATCTGAGGTAAATTGGGAGCTGCTGTGCTCATCCCTTGAGACTGGTTCCAGGCACAGAATCTTTTCCATTTTTCAGCATAAGATTTCCTAGTACTAGGCCTCCTTGCCTCTAAAATGATATCCATCACAGGTTTGCTGACGGATGGCAAAGGAGAGATTAAGTAATTAGCCAGGCTGCAAGGTTCAGTGTTAGAAACTGAGGGTGCAGAATCTGGTTCTCCTGCTGAGACAGCAGGGAAGGAGTCTGAGGCAGTTGCCATGGAGATAACCGTGACACACTGCATAGCAGGGGGTACCAGTGTTGGCACGGCCAGTCTGGAGCAATCAAAATCATCCTTGGTTTGTCCTGTTTTATTTTTAGTAGTACTTTGGAGAGCAGAGGCAGAGGGGGGAAGGCATAGACTGATAGGTTTTTCCAGCTGAAGGACAGAGCATCCACTTTCTAGACTTGTTTGTGGGGAGTCCTTGTGCAAAATTTGTCCAATTGGTAGTCCTGGGGAAGAGGCAAACAGGTCTATATCTGGGCTCCCCCATTTGCTTGTCAACATGTTGAAAATCCTTGGTTCCAGTTTCCACTTGTGTGGGTCCATGAGGTTTCTGCTTAGTCCGTCTGCAAATGTATTTAATTTTCCTGGCAGGAATTGAGCTTGTAGGTGCACTTGGTAGCTCAAGGCTGTGTTCCACAATGCCATGGCTAATCTGCAGAGGGGGTAAGAATGTGTACCTTGTTTATGTACCACATAACAGTGGTGTTGTCCGTCTTTACCATTAGTTGTCCTGGAAGAATGTGGTCCTTGAAGGCTGTCAGAGCATTCTGTACAGCTAACATTTCTTTTTGATTGATATGCAGGTGCATTTGACTTGGGTTCGATTTGCCCTGAATGCACTTACCTGCCAGGTGAGCCCGTCATGCATAGTCTGTGTGTCTGTTGTTAGGGTTTGGGCAGCAGGGGGTGGTGTGAAAGGTAGTCCCTTGTTTTGATGGCAGGCCTCTGCCCACCAAAGGAACTCTAGGCGTAGGCAAGGTATGATAGGAATCATTGCTTCTAGGTCTTGAGAATGTTGACACCATAGGCTTTTTAGATACCACTGTAGTTTCCTCATATGCAGTCCTGCATATGGAATTAGAAGAATGCAGGAGGCCATGAACCCCAAGGCTTGCAGTATTTGTCTTGCAGATAGCAGGATTTTTGTGACCACTTGTTTGAAGTAGGTTGTCAAATGAATTTGTTTCTCTGGCGTGAGGTAAGCCATCTGGGAAGTTGTATTCAAGCTTGCTCCCAGGAATATGATTTGTTGACAGGGTACCAGGTGTGATTTCTGTTCGTTTATGGTGTACCCCAGACAAGTTAGAACCCTTTGTTCAAAGGCCAGATGATTCAAAAGTATGTCCTGGCTTTCTGCCTGAATTAGACAATCATCCAGGTATGGGTACATTTGAATATTTCTTTGCCTTCAAAATGCAATAACTGGAGCTAGGCACTTTGTGAATACCCTGGGTGCAGTAGATAAGCCAAAGGGCAGTGCAGATAACTGAAAGTGCGTGTAGCCTACTTTGAAGCGTAGGTATCGTCTGCAAGATTTCCTGACTGGTATGTGCAGGTATGCTTGTTTTAAATCTAGTATTATCACCCAGGCATCTTTGCCTAGCATAGGAAGTAATTGGTGAAGAGTCAGCATCTTGAATTTTGGAATCTCCAAAAAGCTGTTTAGAGTAGACAGGTCCAGGATAGGATGCTATGAATTGTCTTTTCTGGGTACCAGGAAAAGTCTCAAGTAGAAACCTTGTCCCTTTTCCTCTTCTGGTACCAGTTGAATAGCCCCCATGCTTAAGAGAGAAAGTACTTGTTTTTGGGCCTCTGCTCACTGATTTGGGGGTAGGTCCAGCCGCCTGCTTGGTGTTGGTAACGTCTGGAAGTGAAATCTGTATCCCTGGGACACAACATTTAAAACCCATTTATCCTGGGTAATGAGTTCCCAATTCCTTGCATGAAGAGCAATCTTTCCCCCCAAAGGGGCAGTCAGTTGATAAGTGCTTGGAAATTTTAAAAGGAACTCAGACAGTTTACCACAGGGGGAGTCTTATTATTTCCAGATTTGGAAGTGGAGGCCCCCCACTGCTTAGTGTGTCCCCTGTGACTGAAACCTGGGGTTTTTGCTGTATCTGGGTCTGACTTGAGAAGACCTGAAAAGGGCTGGCAAGGACCAATTCTTAGAGGGCCAGTGCCTACTAAATCTAGGAGGTTGAACTTGTAAAAATTCTTTAACAGTTTGCATAGATTTAGCTTTATCTTCCATCTTTTTAAGAACTTCCTCAGCCTTGTTGCCAAACAGGCGGTCCTGATTTAAAGGAGCATCCAACAATTTAGCTTTAACATGATCAGGCAAAGACTGCTCCTTAAGCCAAGCATGCCTTCTGAGCACAGACCCAGTAACACCAACCCTGCAAGAGGCCCCTAATGAATCAAAACCACATTGCAAAGTATCACTGAACTGCACCAAGAACCAAAGATCACTAACACAAATAACTGGAGGAGGAAAGGCACAATACCCAGCGGGTGTGCTGTAACCACAAGTCAAATGCCTAAAATCCACAATTCCGATAAAATACTGAAGGTCAATAAACGCTCCAAGATACTGTAAGTCAATGAGTATCTTTAAGAATACGAACATAGAACACAATGCGTCGACCTAGGTTTCGTCCGACTTCTCGGACTTCTTCAGAACAATGCTACAACAAAAATCTAATCCTTATATATCCGCTTTAATTACATAAAATTGTCCCATTAAGTCACTAATTGTAAAATTGATCAAAACAAATAACAAACATCCTTAAAAAGACATCCCAGTTAAAAAACTGAACCGTTGATGAAACCATGAAATTTCATAAGAGTTGGTGTACATCTGTGTGTTATAATATAAATACAATATATATGTGTATATTTGTGATTACGTATATATATGAAATGTAAAATTATATATGTATATGTATGTATTTAATAAATATATTTATGTATGTACTATATAAAATACCCATGATGTAAATAACATATTAAAAATATATAATGTAAATAACATATTAAAAATAAATAAAATAGTCCATTAAATGGAATTATTATACAATAAACTAAATAAATACCCATGTATATAATGGACTGCCTAAGCGTGTGATCAATGATATTTTAATTTTATTTTTAATTTTAAATTTTAAATTGTAAATTGCATTATTACATAAATAATGTCGCATACAACCCACCCCCAAGTAGTTGGTCTGAGGTGTAGACTGAAGTCTATGAATGTATAAACAGACACCTATGTAAACAAATATATGTACAACATGTAAACCTAATTTAAAATCAAAAAATAAAATATAAATTATATTGAATTATATGACCAATAATCTCTAAAGTGCTCATGTGCTAAAAATATGTTTCAAAAACATTCTTAAAAAACATTCTTAAAAAACATTTCTTAAAAATCTTAAAAACATAGAGCTTTTAAAAAAACTTTGAAAACATCAACTGGGTGAATTCAAGTGTATGGTATTGTGTGTGGGGGGACCCAAAATGGTCTGTTGATGCATGTTAAGTGCCTTTAATGTGATATAACCATAAAATGGGTTTGATAGTAATGTATTCATTTAGACCCGGGTGTTGATTAGCATTTAATAAAATTTGCATTCTTAATTCCACTGTATCAAGATTGTATTTAGTGGTCTTACCTCATGGTCCAACTCCTGATGGAATACCCCCATAAATTTAAAACTATGGGTATTAAATTGGTTAATATGTCTTGCTAGTGCATTAGTCAGTTTCAAATTTTTAATGTCCAATAAATGTTCTTTTATCCTGTCACGTAACAACCTGCAAGTTTTCCCCACATAAAAACCTTCACAGGTTTGACATACTGCAATGTAAACCACGTTGCGTGTGTAACAGTTAATGTGTTGATTAATCCGTACATTTTGTCCATTAATTGTCACAGTGTGGTTAGTATTAACAACGTGTTTACATACAGAACACCTTCCACATTTAAAGTTTCCCTTTGGTTTATTTGAAAACCTCAAAACCCCTGTGTTAATACTCTCAAATAACTCTTTGAATGATGTGTCCTTCCTGAAGATGTAAGTAATGTTACCCTTGAAAAATTCCCCCATTGTGTTGTCCAATTTGATAAAATTCCAATTCTTCTTAACAATACTCCTCAGCATGTCAAATGTGTCATTAAATGTGGTGATGAAAAGGGGTACCCCATTACACATGAAATTATTATTTTTGTGTTTGGTGTTACTGTTGTTACCCACATGATGAAATTGTGTGTTACTATCAACATTGTTGTGTATTAAAGCCTTGTAAAAACCATTCTTCCTTTTGTTTATTACTTCGTTTGCTATATTTGCGCAAAAATCACGTGGATAACCACGATTTTGAAAAAGTTCAATTATAAATTGTACTTCGTTGTTAAAATCCACTTCTTCACTGACCATTCTGGCAGCCCTGACCAATTGGCCCTTGACCACGGCTCTTTTCTGGTGGTCAGGGTGCCAACTGTCATAGTGTAAATATGAGTTTGAAAAAGTGGATTTTCTGTAAATGTTGGACGTCACCCTATTTTTATTTGCATCAAAGGTTAACTTAACGTCCAAATAACTTATATTATCCTGACTAGTAGTGAATGTAAATTGTAAAAACCAAACACTGTTATTAATATAATCAATAAAAGCTTTAAGCTCTACCTGTTCACCACTCCACACAATAAATAAATCGTCTAAAAACGACCGTAGAAACTTGACATGTGTAAAAACTCTGAATTAAACAGGTAATTTAATTCCCAATATGTTAAGACAAAATTACAAAATTGGGGGCACAAGCTGCCCCCATGGCCACCACTTTTGTTTAAAATAGGCCCTCAAAATAAATAAAATTGTTGTTTAAAACAACTCCCATAAGCTTGGTGAGTACATTAATTTTGTTTTGGTCATATAAATTGGTGTAAAATAACTGTTCCTCCAACCATTCCAAACCTTGGTCGTGGGGGATGACTGTAAACAAATTACAAATGTCCAACGTAATGAAAGTGTCCCCATGATTAAATGTAATCAAATTGATCTTGGATAAAAATCCCTAATCTTTGAGTATGTGGTCAAAATGTTCAATACCAGGTTTTAAATGGTGGTCTAAATATTGACTAATAAAGTGAGTTTTGCTGCGTTTACCATCAACAATTGCTCTGAATTGCAACTTGTCCAAACCCTTATGTATCTTGGGGATACCAAAAATCTCACTTATAACTGGGTATTCATTATGTAGGAAACGCCAATCATGTTCGTCTAACTCACCTTGGTGCAACATGTCATAAAGTGTCGTGTCTATTCTTTTGTGGGCTATGTTTATTTAGTTTCTACTAACTTCCTCGTATACGTCACTTGTTAACAGGGCGTTCATGTAACTTACATAGTCGTGATGATCAACAATAACCACTCCACTGCCCTTGTCAGGCTTCATGATTCTAATACTTTTGGTAGATAAAATGTTTTTAAGTATCCCTTCCTCTCTCTTGGTCATGTTGTGGTGAAGTTGCTTGTTGTTGTGTTTCTTAAACAAATCCCTTAAATCATTTTCTGTGACTTTCTCAAAAAAAGCCACTTTTTCGTGATTGGGGGGGTTGTAGGTGCTCGGTCTGGAAAGACAGGGTTTGTTAGATGTATTTATGTCCCATGAATTATTATTGTATAACATTTTAAATTTAATTTTCGAGTAAATAGTTTCAGGTCTATAATTGTGTTTACAATGTTACCTCTTCTGCATGGGACAAAGCTAAACCCTTTAGAAATCAAATTGACACTCTCTGTATCAAAACTCTGCTGTGTGTAATTATATAATTTAAAGTCCCTTTGTCATTCTAAGCTACTGTGGGATTAGAAAAAAGTACACATTCCCTTTCATAATTATGAATGTTGTCAGTTAGAATGTTAGTGTTGAAGTTTACTGCAGGATCTACATTAACTACACTCGTCAAATCACTACATGTATCACCTACATTGCATTGAAAAACACTAGTATCAGGTGAAGATAATAGTCCATTGTATTCATATACTGATAATTCACATAGTGAGTAAATGCTGTCCGTATTGTCCAACACATTCGTTGAATTAATGTCATTCAATAATGGAGCAGTCGTGCCCACAGAAGACTCATACGGGAAAATTTGATTCCTGTCCAAAAAATCACCACACAACATACTGTCGTCTGAGTTACGTGTGTATGAAGCTTCCTCTGTGCAAGTAAAGTCTTGATGTAAAATAGGGGCAATATTGTTTAAAACGTTTACATCAGAAATACCATAACTGGGCAACAAAGCTCTATTCTGTGCGGTATTGGAAAAGTCAAGTTTCTTACCAAGTACCATATGGTGGTGGACGCCATCGGCTACTTGCGCGTCCCCCACGCGTTTTTTGGATAGTTCACTTTCCTGTAATGATCCGCATCTCTCCTTGGACGAGCACCTGTGTTCTCAAATTCTTCGTTTTCGTCGAATGTATGTTCACCCCTGAGTCTCTTAGATCTTCTAAGGCCATCAGTGTAACTCGGGCTGCCTGCTTGGTGTTCTACATGCGTAGCGGTCCGTGGAGGGGAAGTGATGTCATCTAGTTCATCCAACCGAACAATCCTGTCTGCTTTCTTGGTGTGTTCACGATTCAAAAGTTGTGATTTAGGGTAAACCATCCCGGATGCATATATCTTAGAGTCCCTCCTGATTTTACTTTGTTTTTTTTGGTACAAGATGTCACAACTATGTTCAACATCATGAATAATGTTAACATAATTAGTATAATAATGATCGAACAAAAGGTCTTGACTAATGTTGCTATTAAGCTCTTCAATATCTAGTAATAAGGATTCGATTTTTTTATCATTGTATTTGATCATTATTTCCAAAAGGGCCAAACCGGTATTATTAAAAAGTTCATGTAATTCTTTGAGCATGTCAGGTTCACGCTCACTACCATTAGGATATCTCCAAAGTCTAAGCCCCTTGGGTACTTGCCTTAATTCAACATTCCTGCGCAAGTACCCATTTTCCATCTGTGTACGCTTCAACCTGAAAAGTTTGACTTCAAATTGTTTAAGTAACTCTTTCAAGTTACCTTTCGGTGTATGGGTATTTTACATTATATAATAATATATATTACGTATATATATAATTTTACATTTCATATATATACGTAATCACAAATATACACATATATATTGTATTTATATTATAACACACAGATGTACACCAACTCTTATGAAATTTCATGGTTTCATCAACGGTTCAGTTTTTTAACTGGGATGTCTTTTTAAGGATGTTTGTTATTTGTTTTGATCAATTTTACAATTAGTGACTTAATGGGACAATTTTATGTAATTAAAGCGGATATATAAGGATTAGATTTTTGTTGTAGCATTGTTCTGAAGAAGTCCGAGAAGTCGGACGAAACCTAGGTCGACGCATTGTGTTCTATGTTCGTATTATTAAAGATACTCATTGACTTACAGTATCTTGGAGCGTTTATTGACCTTCAGTATTTTATCGGAATTGTGGATTTTAGGCATTTGACTTGTGGTTACAGCACACCCGCTGGGTATTGTGCCTTTCCTCCTCCAGTTATTCACATTGCAAAGTATGTTTTCCAACTTTTTCAGCAGAATGCATTAAATCCTGTAATTCTTTATTTTCCACACAGTCAGGAATCAACATAATTTTAAGCAGTCCAATAACATGTTGCTGATACTTTAACATATGAAACTGGCAGTTTAAAGCCCTAATGGCCTAGGTTGCAGAAGTGTAAACCTTCTTACCCCATCTATCCAGTGCTCTGGAGTCTCTATCAGAAGGGGTAGGATTTTTAGCAGTAGAAGCCTTAATGCCCTTGGGCCCCTGTGAAATAGTCTCTGGATCCGCAATAGGATTTTTAAAAAGGAACTTGTGGGACGCAGGGACCTTGTAGTATCTGTCAGGTTTTCTGGGAACAGGAGGCAGGGAATCAGGGGCCAAACTAGATATCGAAAAAGCATCATCAACAATGTCTAGTACAGGAGGAATAGCTAAAGGCCTATGCTGAGGTAGGGGAAGGAAATCCCTAAGCCTCTTAGGCTTTCCCAGTGGAAATGCTCCCTTAGAGTATGTAAGGTTTCCCCAAAAGAAAAATCTTCAGGAGGGGAAGCAGAGGGAATGGAGTTCTCTGCATCAGAATCTTCATAAGTAGATAAGGGCAAATCCAGATCATCAGAAGAATCAGACAACAGAATCCTGATCAGATTATTCATAATCAACTTCAGTCCTAGGCCTATTAGAAGGGGGGGGGGGTTGGCTACCCCTGATTAGAGTTATTAGCTCTTCAGCCATTCTTATCATTTGTTTTTTAGGCATAGAGGCCTGAGCATGTGGCCTGGGCGTCGTTTTTTTAGGCATGGATCGAGATTTAGGCCTAAGTAAAGAAGGAGGCATTGGTTTAACATGCAAGTCCATAGGCCTGAATACACCCTCAGAAGCCGGTTCCTGCACAGCGGCTCCAGACCCATCCAAGGTAGAGACATCCACGGGTTCCATAGTTGAAGCATCACGTGGCATACAGGACTCCGAATGGGTCTCAGTAGAGGCCTGCGAATCAGAAGTAGCGAATATCAGGGGCTGCAAAAGCGCTTCACTGAGTACCGGTGCCTCGGTGGCCTGTCTCTTTCTTTATCTTTGCGTTTTTTTCGCAATCCCGGTAGTCAGATGGCTAACCGACAACATTTCTGGATAATTAAACCGACAACCGAAATATTTAGAGGTGAAAATATACCGATGACAGATAGTGCACTGATTAAATAAAGCACAAAACCAACAGCAAAGTACGTTGTGGTCAGGGCCTAGGCAAGGGATACAGTATGAATGAAAATCTTTATGAGGTATTTGCTTTTCACAAGTAATGCAATTGTTAACTTTTACTGACATCGGTAAGGAGGAAGAAAAAGTTTCCCCAATGGGGTACTTAGCTTTAGTTGAAGACTTCGGTTCTGAAACTCGAAAATGAAAATTTCAGGAGTCGGCCAACCGGCACTTGCGAACTGCTTCTGCTTCGGGCACCGCACGGCAAGAAAGACTGATATAATGGCATTGGCTGCATGTTTTATACCTCTGATGACCTGACGTCATGGAAGAAGAGACAGAAACCGATGCAGGACCCAAGACATTGTTAATCAGGCCGACTGAGAGCTACCTGCAAGCAGATAACCCAAATGTAATGACTGCAACAGTGAAACACGGAGAACATCTGCAGATGCACCTGCAGACGTCACTCGGATGTAATGAGTTAAGTCGTCTGCCAGTGAATTTTGTTTGCCTGGCAGGAATTGAGCTTGTAGGTGCACTTGATTGCTCAAGGCTGTGTTTCACAGGGCCATGGCTAACCTGCAGAGTAGCCATAATTTGTGGAAGAAATGTCTATTCATTTTATCATTTTAGAATAACATTTAAGTTAGTGTGTTTACATATTTAAAGTAATGAGATGACAAGCATTCGGTTTTGATGTTTGTTTAAAGTATATGTTTTTCTTACTAGTATTTTTTTTTTTATATCATGTTTCTGATTACTTTTAAAAGGACTTTTAAGATGTAGTTACAGGGACTTTAGCTTTGAAATGAGACCAACTTAATTGATTCTAAATGCATTAGGTGATATGTATTTAAACAGAGTGGTTTTCTTGTATCAACTGCCTGAAGAAGTCTTATACTGAGGAGACGAAAAGGGCTTAACTACTGATTAAAACTGTGTTCGTACGGGTTTGAGGTGTCAGTTGCCATTTGTATTCAACTTTGCTTTGTGTTGCTTTTTGTCCTTGGATAACCTGCAGAGTGGGTAAGAATGAGTTCCCCCCTGCTTGTTTATGTACCACATAATTGTGGCATTGTCTGTCTATCAGGAGCTGTCCTGGAAGGATAAGGTATCTGAAGGCTGTCAGAGCATTCTGTACAGCTAGCATCTCTTTTTACTTGATATGCAGGGGAATTTGTCCTGGGGCTCCATTTGCCTTGAATGCATTTGCCTGCCATGTGAGCTCCCCATGCATAGTCTGATGTGTCTGTTGTCAGGGTTTGGGCGGCGAGGGGTTGAGTGAAAAGTCCCTTGTTGTGGTTGCATGCCTCTGCCCACCAAAGGAACTCTGCCCTTAGACAAGGTATGATAGGAGTCACTGTTTCCATGTCCAGAAAATGCTGACACCAGAGACTTTTTAAGAACCACTGAAGTTTCCTCATATGCAGTCTTGCATATGGAATTAGCAGAATGCATGAGGCCATGAACCCTAGGGCTTGCAGTATTTTCCTTGCAGATATCTGAGTTTTGGTAGCCATTAGTTTGAAGTAGTTTGTCAAATAGACCTGCTTTTCTGGAGTGAGGAATGCCATCTGGGACGTTGTGTTCAAGCCTGCTCCCAGGAATAAAGAAGTTATGTCTTACCATAACGTTCCATGTGAATTGTTCATCTCACCTTTGTTCTTACACACGGGTTCGGAGCCGATCCTCGGCTCCGAGTCGGCCGCATCACAAGCTCTGCATCCAAGAGAAGCTCGAGACTCAGTCTATATCCCATGATCCTCCCTGCTATCCCTCAGATCTAGTTTGCAAGAAACCATCCCGCTCTAACACCAACTGCGTCTAATGCCTACGCAATCACACACCTAACACTGAGACATCAGAACTACAACACATATAGGTGTAAAGGTGGAATGCAACCCAGCAATGAGGGGATAATGCAACTCACTCAGAAATAGACCAATCAAACTCTAGTCATACCAGTTCTTCCAGAACGTGGTGGGGGAAGGAGGGAGGGAATGTAAGAACAAAGGCGAGATGAACAATTCACATGGAACATTATGGTAAGACATAACTTCTTTATGTGAAATTGTTCAATCTCGCCGTTTGTTCTTACACACGGGAAGCATCCCTAGCTCTGTTACCCTGGGTGACTCACGGAAGAACGTTCCTGAGCACAGTGGAACCAAAGGAAGTCCTGTCCTTAGAGGCCTTGTCCACTTTGTAATGTGTGATAAATGTATGAGGCTTTGCCCACGTCGCTGCCGCACAAATAGTGTCCAACGGTAAGCATGCCGCATGGGCTAAGGAAGTAGAAATGGCCCTAGTAGAATGACCCTTAGGCTTGAAAGGCAGTGGTTGATTTGTAGCTGAATGAACAAAATTTAAGCACTCCAAAAGCCATTTGGATAAGGTACCTTTTGTTACCGCCATGCCCTTCCTACTGTCTGCGAATGACACAAACAGCTGATCAGACTTCCTGTAATCTTTAGTTCTGTCTAGGTAAAATCTCAGCTGCCTATGTACATCCAATTTGTGCAACATGTATTCCAATTTATTTGAATGGTTTTTGAAAAACACAGGGAGTTCTATAGATTGGTTAATATTTAACACAGAACAGACTTTGGGGAGGAATGACGGGTTTGTGCGTAAGGAAACTCTGTCTGGATGGAAAGTCATGCAGGGTGGTCTCACCGACAAGGCCTGTAGCTCCGAAATTCTTTGAGCTGAAGTAACAGCAATAAGAAAAAGAGTCTTCCATGACAAAAACTTAAGTGGACACGATGAAGCAGGCTCGAAGGGTGGTAGCATAAGCTGGGACAACATCAAGTTCAAATTCCATGGAAAAATTGGCTCTTGAATGGGTGGGCGAAGGTGAAAAGTACCCCTCACGAAGGCCTTACAAAGCCTGTGGGACATAATCATAGAACCCCTTTCACCTACATGGAAGTTAGATATGGCCGCTAACTGTACTCTTATGGTGGATGTAGAGGCCCCTTCATGAAAAAGTATAGATAAAAATTCCAATATTTTGTGTAGCGGTGCCACCAATGGATCAACACCTTGATCTGATGCCCAACACACAAAATGCTTCCATTTGCTCCTGTATAGCTTTCTGGCGGAGGCTTTATGGGAAGAAATTAGAATGTGTTGTACTGCAAGGGACAAAAGGTTTGACCTGGCTAAACAGGGAAGTGGAGCAGCCAAGCTGTCAATTTGAGGGATTGAAGGGATGGATGAGGAACTCCCAACGAGTGAGTCAACAGGTCTGGCACTGGGTCCAAAATCCAAGGTTCCTCTATCTGATGGGATCGAAGGCAGGGAAACCAGATCTGTCGAGGCCAAAATGGTGCTATTAGGATGATCGTCCTTTCCAGGTTCCTGGCTTTCTGAAGAAATTTGGGTATCAAAGGAACAGGGGGAAATGCATACAGGAGACCCGGGGGCCAATCGTGCACTAGAGCGTCCCTGGGGACACTCCCCGGAGGGGGAAGTAGGGCAAAGTAGCTTCTGCATTTGGCATTCAAAGGGGATGCAAATAGATCGCAACAAGGCTGGCCCCATCTGCAGAAAATCTTTTCTGCCACTTGAGTTTTGAGGGACCACTCGTGTGGCAACAGGATGGCTCTGCTCAACCTGTCCGCAATGACGTTGGATGACCCCGGGATGTGCGTTGCTATCAGAAATCAACCCGTGGACGCAGCCCATTGCCAAATTCTCAGGGCCTCTCTGCATAACAGGTAAGACCTGGTTCCGCCTTGTTTGTTTATGTACCAGACCACTGACATATTGTCCATCTGAACTGCTATTGTTCCCAGAGGCAAAGATTCGTGAAAGTGCTGCAACGCCAGAAACACTGCTCTCAACTCCAGGACATTGATGTGCAGATTGTACTCTGTTTTGGACCATTCTCCTTGGACTGTTCTTCCCTGAAAAAGTCCCCCCCACCCCATCAGAGAAGTTACCGTGGTTATCGTAGCTGCAGGGCTGGGTAGGACAAAGGGACGACCTATCGTCAGATCTTGACTGTCCATCCACCATTGAAGATCCCACTTGCAAGACTCCGTGATCAATATGTTGTGTGACAAAGGAAGTTCCTGGAACGACCACTGTGCGAAGAGCAGCCACTGGAGGACCCTCATGCGCATTCTGCCCAAAGGAACTGCAATAAGAGAAGCCGCCATCATGCCTAGGACTTTTAGCACTTGCGCGGCAGGAGCTTTCTTGCTCTGAAGAAGAATAGCGACCTGATCCCTGAGAGTTGACGCTCTTATCAGGGGAAGCTTTATTATCATTGCAGTTGTATCTAACTCTGCCCCTATGAATGAGACACGCTGTGAGGGCGATGAGGTAGACTTTTCGAAGTTGATTGAGAGTCCTAAATGGGAACAGAGGCTGAGTGTGTAGTCCCTGGCTTGTACAAGACGATGCTCGGTGGTGGCAGTAAGGAGCCAGTCATCCAGATACAGAAACACCCAGAATCCTAGCCGTCTCAGGTGAGACACTACTGCCATGCATTTGGTAAACACCCTGGGGGCTGAGGTGAGACCAAAGGGCAGCGCTCGAAATTGGAAATGACTGGCCCCTAGCCGGAAGCGCAGGTAATCTCTGGATGCTCTGGCCATTTTGATGTGGTAGTACGCATCCTGGAGATCTATAGAGCACATCCAGTCACCCTTCTGTATAAAGGGAAGGATCGATTGTAGCATGACCATCTGGAACTTTTCCTTTCTCACGAAGGAGTTTAGTTTGCTGAGATCCAATATTGGTCTCCAGTCCCCTGTCTTCTTTGGAACTAAAAAGAACCTTGAGTAAGTTCCAGATCCTCTCTGGTCTGCCGGGACTGGTTGGATGACCCTTTTTTCGAGCAGCTTTGCAATTTCTAAGGCTGCTGGATCTCGCAGATGGGGTGGAACATCTGGAAATCTCTTTTGTGCGGGGGGAATGGACATAAAAGGAATATTGTATCCTCTGGTTATTATGCTTTTTACCCAAGAATCTGAAGTAAGGGTTAGCCAGGCCTCTGGGTACAAAGCCAAGTGACCCCCGACTGCCTCCAGAGTAGGACAGTCGGACCTCCACTCAGGAGTGCTGAAAAGGCCTACCAGGGACAGTATCCCTGTCGCCCTGATGCTGCGGACCCCCTCTGCCGCCAGGGAGGCATCTTCCATTTCTCCCCCCTCCTCTGCCTCTGGAGGGGGCATCACTCTGTGCGGCCTAGTAAGATCCCCGAGTCTTACGGAACCACATTTTTCCGCCTCTTTGCCCACCCCTACGGCAGACAGGGTCTTACCTTCTAACTCGCACCGAGTGAGAGTCTCCTTTACTTTGGGCCCAAATAAGGTGGCACCATCAAAGGGGGCATTGGCAAAGGAAGACTTAAAGGCTTCTGTAAAGGAGCACAGCCACATCCAGGATTGTCTACTTAGAGCAATCGCTGAGGCTGCTGTCCTACTCGAACCTTTGGCCGCATACGAGATGAGCCTCATGGACGAGTTGACTATTGAAGTGAGGGTGTTAAGCTGTGCTGTCACTTTGTCTGAGACAGCAGCATCTGTGTTACCCTGGGGGGTATCTCCCAGCTCCTTAATGAGATCCCTCTGAAGTCACGTAAAATGCGTCAGGTAGTACAGCGAACGGATGGAAAAAGTCGCTGAACTAAAAACCCACTTCTCATACCTGTCCATAGTCCTAGAATCCTTGTTAGGAGGATGGACAGAGAAAGATGCTTCAGAAATTTCCTTTTTCGTGGCTGCCGCTACCACCATAGCATCGACTGGGAATCCTTTGGTAAGGTAAGTCTTGTCCTGGGGGGCTGTAATGTACTTGTTCGGTCTCAGAGGTACTGGTTCCACTGCATCTGGTGTCTCCCACTCCCTTCAAGTTATCAGGTCCATTAGCTCATCGAAGGGCGGGGTCACCCAGGAGGTAGAAGGTTGAGCCCCAAATGCCTTCAGCAACACAGATTCATCTTCAGTGGGGGCAAGTGACTGCCAATCACCCCTCTGTCTTAAGATCTCCAGGATGTCAGCAAACGAGACAACCTCAGAGGGGGACCATGGGGACCCCTTGCCTCATCCAAATCGGTGTCAGATGTTAGTGATTCCTGTGGGGAATCAATGTGCCTCCTCTTGCACAATCTTTTCCTCACAACTTCATCAGAGGGGGCATCTGGTGAAGCCTCTGAGGAACAGGGGACACCCTCTGGGGCTAGCTGAGGTGTTAGGACTCTACACTTGGGAGGGATCGTGGGAACAGAAGTAGAACACGGCCCTTTGGGGGAAGGAGAAGAAGACTCCGATGAAATAGATGTCTTCTCAGACAAGACCTTCCTCATAAGGTCGAAAGCCCCTGAGCTCCGGGCTGAGGATTCCTCCGGATCCGAAGAACACGGAAGCCTCCTCAACACCGGAACCAGGGGCTCCGACCCAGAGGACGGAGCTGAACTGATCTGCGCCGAGGCCCAGAGGGGGAGAGTCAGGACCAAAAATTCGGTACGGCTCTCGTACCTGGAACCAAGGAGAGACCGTCGGCTCCGCGACTCCTCAATGGGCTCTGAAGGCGTCGAAGTCAGTGGTGCCGATCACGCAATGGAAGGCTTCAGCACCAAGGGTTCCACCATCATCGGTTCATCTTCTCCTGGCTCCGAAGACTGGGTAGGTCTTGAAGGAGGATCCATCGGAGACACAGGGAGGGCTTCCAGTTTCGACACTAATTGGGATGAAACCGCAATTAGCTTGGACAGAGCCGTGTTCTCCATGAGCTTCTGTACCACACGATCCATGTCGGTATCAGACAAAGGCCTGGAAGAACGGGTTGAAGGGTCCAAAGACGGCACCGATCGAAGTATCGACGGTGGAGGCAGCTCTGACACTGGTTCCAAGACCTGGGGCTCGATCAAAGGTAATTGTTCGATGCTCGGCCCCGAGGTCTGTGGAGCCGGTGAACGAACTCTGGAAGAGGTGCTCGGAGCCGATGACCTGGGTTCCGACACCTTCGACCCCTTCGACCCCTTCGAAGACCTAGAAGTCTGATCAGCCTTCTCTAAGGCTTCCAAAAAGTCTGGCTTAATTAAGCCTCTGTCGATCAACTTCCTGCGCCTCTCCACCATGACCCTTCCACTAAAGGAATGACAAATAGAGCAGTCCTCCTGCAAGTGGAGAGGGCCAAGACAGTAGACGCAGGAAGCATGATTGTCCATGATGGACATTTTTTGTCCACAATGACACCTCTTGAAACTGGATTTAGCTTTTTCCAACATGTCTAAGCAGCAACAGTTCAAAAACCAACACACCATCTAACTGTATGAATATATATATGAATAATGGAAACACTGCACACAAAGTCTAAATGCAATCCTAAAATACTAGTAACTATCTAATCTAAGTACTAATAATAAACTATTGTCCGAGCCCTGACAGAAAAAGTAGGCCTAACCAACTATAACAAGCCTATAAACACTATATATATATATATATATATATATATATATATATATATATAAGAAAAAACAGCTAACTACTAGTAGAAAAACACACACACACTACTACTATATCACTATTTAAAAGATAGAACAACTGTTATCAAAACTTGAGCAAAATAGAAAAAAATTCTACTGGCCCGAGCTCTCTCGACGCGATCTTGTTGCAGCGGCAAACTAGATCTGGGGGATAGCAGGGAGGATCATGGGATATAGACTGAGTCTTGAGCTTCTCTTAGATGCAGAGCTTGTGATGCGGCCGACTCGGAGCCGAGGATCGGCTCCGAACCTGTGTGTAAGAACAAACGGCGAGATTGAACAATTTCACATACAATTTTATGACTGGGCACCAGTTGTGATTTATTTTCGTTGATGGTGTACCCCAGTGAAGTTAGGAGTCTTTTTACAAATGCCAGGTGCTGAAGTAGCAATTCCTGACTGTCCACCTGAATCAGGCAATCATCCAAGTATGGGTAAATTTGAATATTTCTCTGGCTGCAGTATGCAATGGCTGGAGCCAGGCACTTTGTGAATAGTCTGGGAGCAGTAGATACGCCAAAGGGAAGTGCAGAGAACTGATAGTGCATAGAGCCTGCCCTGAAACGTAGATATTTCCTGCAAGACTCCCTTATGGGGATGTGCAGATAAGCTTGTTTTAAGTCTAGGGTGACTAACCAGGCATCCTTGGCTAGCATAGGAAGAAGCTGCTGCAGTGTAAGTATTTTGAATTTTGGTCCCACCAGAAAGGAGTGGAGAATTGATAGATCCAGGATAGGGCGCCAAGAGCTCTCTTTTTTGGGCACCAGGAACAGTCTGGAGTAGAAACCCTGTCCCCTTTGTTCTACTGGAACAGGATGAATAGCCCTGACATTGAGAAGGGAAAGTACTTGCTTTTGAGCCTCTGCCCACTGGTTTGGAGGAAGGTCTGGCAACCCGCTTGGGGTTGGCAGTGAATGGAACTAGAATCTGTATCCCTGGGATACAATGTTTAGAACCCATCGGCCCTGAGTAATGGACATCCAGTTTTTGCATGAAGGGCGGGTTTTCCTCCTAGGGGTGCAAGTACTTGGGCATGGCTGGGAAGGATAATTGAAAAGTCATTGTGAAATTTTTCCATAAGGGGGTGGCTTACCACTCCCTGTTTTTGAGGTGGGAGCACTCCATTGTTTAGATCTCTGCATACCCTGAGACTGTAGTCTTGGTGGTCTGTTTCCCCTGGGTCTGGACTGAGAAGGCCTGGGAGGGACTGGAAAGGACCAGTTTTTAGAAGGCCAATGCCTACTGAATCTAGGTGGCTGCACCTGTAAGAAATCTTTGACAGTTTGTATAGATTTAGTTTTTAAGAACGTCTGCTTTTGTGCCAAACAAACGATCCTGATTTAATGGAGCATCTAGTGACATGGTCTGGCAAGTTTGTTCCTTCAGCAAAGCATACCTTCTCAGTACAGACCCAGGGACAGCAGCCCTGCAAGATGCTTCTAAGGCATCAAACCCACACTGCAAAGTATTTTTACTAACTTGGTTTGCAGAATGCATTAACTCTTCTAAATCTTTACTTTCTGCAAAATCTGGAAGCAACACCATTTTTTTGTTTAATTAGTTCCATAATCTGTTGCTGGTACTTCAATATATGAAACTGCCAATTCAAAGCCCTGATGGCAAGAGTTGCAGAGGTATATACCTTCTTACCCCATCTAGCTAAAGCTTTTGAATCCCTGTCTGAAGGGGTAGGGTTTTGGCTGTAATAGCTTTAATGCCTTTAGGTCCCTGGGAAATGGTCTCTGGATCCACAGTAGGATTCTTAAAGAGAAATTTGTAAGAGTCAGGTACTCTGTAGTACCTGTCAGGTTTTCTAGGGGCTGGTGGTAAAGTGTCAGGAGTAAGACTGTATTCCATGAAATCATCATCTACAATATCCAGGACAGAGGGTATAGTTAGAGGCCTGTGCTGAGGCAAATCTAAAAATTCTCTGAGTCTCTTTTTGGACTGAGGATAGTCCTGGCACTTCCAGCGGAAATGCTCTCTTAAGGTATGCAAGGTTTCACCAAAACAAAAATCCTCGGGAGGGGAGGCAGAGGGAATGGATTCCTCTGCATCTGAATCCTCATAGGTAGATAAGGGTATGTCCTGGTAATCAGAAGGGTCAGAGTCATCGGAGTCCTGGTCTGTAGAATCAGAAGGAAATTCAATTCTTTGTCTTTTAGCAGGGGAAGGCTGGCTTCCTCTAATAAGAACAATAAGGTTTTTTGCCATTCTAACCATTTGTTTTTGTGGCATGGGAGCTTGAGCATGAACTTTGGTCGTTGGTTTTCTAGGCGTAGTGCGAACTCTGGGCCTGAGAAACTCGGTAGTTTTTGCTAAAAATGAAGTTGTCGGTTTAATACGAACATCGGTAGGTCGGAATACACCCTCAGAAGCTGGTGCCTGAACAGCGGCTCCGGACCCATTCAAGGTAGAGACATCTGCAGGTTCCATAGTCGAAGAAGCATCTCGGGCATACCGGACTCCGAATGGGTCTCAGCAGAGGCCTGCGAATCTGTAGAAGCGGGTATCAGGGGCTGCAAAGGCGCCTCACTGAGTACCAGCGGACTGGCGACTAGCCTAACGGAAGTGTCGTCGGCAGTTTTGGACCTATGCAGTCTGTCTCTGCCTTTATCCTTACGTTTTTTCAAAAGATCGGTAGTCGGATGGCTTATTGAAGCCATTTCGGAATACAGAGAACGACAGCGAAAGAATTTAGCGACAAAGATAGCTGAAGATGAATGGTTCGGGCATTAAACAAGGCACAAAACTGACAGTGAGGGACGTCGTGGTCTGGGCCTAAACAAGTGACACAAAAAGTAACTGACAGTGAGAGGAGGAT